>NW_020200775.1:82694-86154 GCF_001531365.2 Cynara cardunculus var. scolymus
GAAATGGAAATACTGGAATTTAAAGTACTGGAAATTAAATAACAGAAATATAAATTGCAGTAAAGTAAAGACTGAAATGTAAAGGACTGAAATATAAATGACTGAAATGTAAAGGACTGAAATATAAATGACTGAAATGTAAAGACTGAAATATAAATGACTAAAATATAAAGACTGAAATATAAATACTGAAATATAAAGGACTGAAATATAAATGACTAAAATATAAAGACTGAAATATAAAAACTGAAATATAAATGACTGAAATATAAATGACTGAAATATAAATTATTAATAACTAAATAATATTAATTAATATTAATCTAGCAATGATGAAAGGAAGTACTTGATGRGATGACTAGTAGTACTTTGATGGGATGAAGAGATAACATATGAAAACCTTGGAACCGAAAGCAACAACGATCGATTAATTCGTAACTCGTAAAAGATAAGAAAACGTAACGTAACGTAACTTGGAACAGAAATGAGATGAAGATTAAATACGAGTACTTAAATTAAAACTTGAGAACGAAAGCACAACTACAAAAGTTGGTTCTTGAAAAGTCAAACAAAGAAAACCGAAAACTTGGAACCGAAAGCAATATTCTTGGGGATGACTAACACAAAGATCTTAAGGATTAAATGGTAGAAAATATGAAAAAAGTATGTTTAAAACTAGTCTTAAGCGTTCTTTATATAGGCTAAGGAAGATTACATAGTAGATGCCAACTAATAAGACAAAAGCTTCTTCAAAACTGGGCTTTGACCGGGCCCAAGGTCGTTGACCACGCCTTCTCTATGGATCAGCCCATTTCTCCACGGCCCAAACATAATTTCAGCTCTCGGACATGTACTATAGGACCTTGCCACTCCTGGTCCTATAGGACTGCTGTAGGACTGGGCCCAAAAATCATCAAAAACGTATATAAACAGGGAATTAACATTAGATATACTATATTACTACTAATATATGAAAAAAAGACATAAAAAGACTCTATTAAGACACTAATGGGCAAATAAAACAAAGGAAAATGGTTAAGAAAATGATGTAATAAGGTTAATAAAATAACACTTATCACACCCCCAAACTTGAATTGTTGTTTGTCCCCAAACAACAGAAAATGACAAATAAAAAGACTCAAAGTTCTAATAAACTAAAAAAATTTGAGCATAAGTATTCAATAGCCAAATTATGCATATTTTCAAAAAAATTTGAATGAAAGTGTTCTACTCATGACTTGATGCTTGATATTCATAGCCCTTCATAAACCTAGCTCCCCCACACTTAAGTCTTTCATATTGCCAAACCATAAGCTAGCCTACATTTCTTTTGCTATACTAGATTCAACAAATAGATTGGGACTTTGAATTGGGTTTTGCATTTGGCCTTTTCTTTTCAATGCATGCCTTTTACCTCATCTCACTTTTTTCACTCCATAGCATAATTTTACTGCTATGCATCTCATATTGAGGTATTTTGGACACTTTGGTCCTTTTCAAACATTCTGGTGTACTTTGGCACTCTTTTGTATGCACAAGACATGGAACTATGTTTCTTTGTTTGTCTTTTGGTCTTAATGCATATGTTTCATGATCTCTATAGTGTTTTGTACTTTTAGGACCGTCCCCCAAACTTAAGGGAAACCATGTCCTCATTGTGAGTGTATGAAGGCTACAAATTGGCCAAATTGAAATGAAGGACCAATTGAATCAAGTTCAAGCTTTGGAAATGGTTGGCTAGTTCTAGAGGCTCAATTTAAGACAAAGATGGTTTAAGCTTTGGATTATTGTGGCTATGGCATCAATTTCAAGCATTAGTACAATAACTTCATTCTTTATTCTATTTTTGGTGCATAGATGGCCAAAAGAATATATGCTACTAAAATCAGTGCCCAAAATCCTAGATTGAAACAAAAAAGCAAAGACGATTAGTCACAAGTGTGACTTCATCATTTTAAAAATAAAATGACTCAAAGCTAAGCACAATTGAAATAGAAAAGCAAAGATAATCAAGCATAAGCATGGTATGATCATCTTAAATGAAAATGACACAAAAACATATAAGAGAGGGACTGTCTCTTATGATCACAACAATACCGACACCGACATATTTTAAAACAACAAATAAAGAAACACAAGTTAAACATAAAAACAAAGAGTATGGTAAGAATGCAGAACCTGTCCTACTTAGATTGAGTAGGAGAGTTAGAATATTGTTGTAAGACTGAGATTGAGATATCTGATAGTGGGAGCAACTCGTTAGAATATTTCTCTCTCCACTTATGCTTCAATCCTTTCCTCTATATGCCCTTTACTCCTTTCTCATGAGTTGAAGATTTAATGGAACAAATATGGGAACATTCGTCACTCCCATCAGGGTACCTAAGAGAATTAAAAACATTAAAAGTTACTTTTTGATTTTGGACTCTTATGGTTAACTCTCCCTTCTGTACATCTATCAGGGTTCTTCCAGTAGATAGGAAAGGTCTTCCTAAGATAATGGGAATGTCCTTGTCAGCTTTAAAGTCTAGGATGATAAAATCAGCTGGGAAAATAAACTTATCAACCTGAACTAGAACATCCTCAATCTTTCCTCTAGGATAAGTTGTGGACTTATCAACTAATTGTAGAGTCACAGTTGTAGGTCTAGCTTTACCTATGCCTAGGGTATTGAAGATAGATGAAGGCATGAGGTTTATACTAGCACCTAAGTCACATAGCACTTTTCCTATTTCTTTTCCTCTAATTGAACAAGGGATTGTAAAGCTTCCAGGATCTTTCAGCTTAGGAGGGATTTTACTGGACAACAAAGCACTGTACCCATCAGTCAGAGCTACAGTCTCATACTCAGTCAACTTTTTCTTTTTACTCAAAATGTCTTTTAGAAACTTTGCATAACTTGGCATTTGCTCAACACCCTCAACCAAAGGTATGTTTATATGTAACTGTTTAAAAACATCAAGAAATTTTCTAAATTGTAGTTCTTCCTTTTGATTCCTTAATCTTTGGAGATAAGGAATATAAGGAGTGACTGCAGTAGGAGAAGTAGTCTTTTGAAGAGTTGCTGCTGGAATGGGTTTCAAAACTGGTTTCTCAATGGGTTCTGATTCAGTTCTACCAAGGATTATAGGACTGGTCTGGTCATTTATTGCGGGACTATCACCAGATTGTGATACATCCACTACAATATTTTCTTTGGGAGTCTGGATTGTCTTGGGTTCATCAGGAAATAACAATGGAAATTCTGATCTTTCTGGAATGGCTGTACTATCAATGGGCCTGACTATGGGTTGAGGCTCACTAGTACTCTCTGAATGGTTCACAGGAATGATAATCACAAAATTTGGTACAGAGGTAACAGAATCTGGTACTACACTTTTCTTTTCAATCTCTGCTTTGATTGGTTCTTTTTCGAGATTTTCTATTAAAGTCTTATTACTCCTCAATGTCACAACCTTGA
>NW_020200775.1:86184-90679 GCF_001531365.2 Cynara cardunculus var. scolymus
TCCCAACCCCAGCCAGCCATCCAGAGGCCATTCTTCGGGCCTCTGGAGATGTATCAGCCGAGGAACCACATTTTCCATCACCCCTCTCTCAACAGAGATGTAATGAAGATATAAGATCCCCTTCGCCTCAGGGATCGACACATCCCATCACACACACAGAAGCATGTGTTGCTTCTGATATTAAACCCCAAGATCGTTCAGAGCGATCTTCCCTTCATGCACACCCCCTTTCGATATTTGTTCTACCGAAGGGGATACACATTCGCTTCACTTACCCGGCCTCTGAAGCCGAGGAAGAGGAAGCTGATGTCGAAACATCACGAGATAGCTCCTCCCTTGAGGGCTATCAAGGACGTGATGGAAGTCCTTCAAGGCCTACCTTCTCACAAGGCCAAGAAGGCGCCTCCGGAGCAGAGGTCCAACCTGCAGCATCCGTTGCTGCAGGGGTTACCCCACATGCAGACCTGGTCACAAAGGCCGAGTTCCAAGCCTTTGTCGATACAGTGATGTGGTCCTTGGAAGACCTTAAACTCATCTTACAAGGAATTGTTGATAACCAACCCTCCACCGATAACTCTGACCTCCAACAATCCCTTGCAATCCTGCAACACCACCTCTCTCAAATTGAAACCCAAACCCAAGCAAATACCACCTGCCTTCAAATGCTCCAACAAACCATCACCCAACATCACAATACCACATCCTCCAATGCCACCCAACGAAACCAAATCCTCATCCAATCCATCGCCACCCTCACTGCCCAGGCAACTGAGGCCGATGAGAACCTCACATACATCATCTCCCAACTTCAAACCATCCTTCAAACCATTAACTCCCTACCCACAACAATCATCTCCCAAATTCCTCATCAAGCCCCACCTCAATCCACTTCATCCATCGATGCTACCCTTGCCAACCTCACCAATCAAATGGCCTCCATTCATACCACCCTCACCCAACTACCCGCCACTATCCTAGCCCAAATCCCCTAGCCTACTCCTCCATCCCAACCTCCCTCTACAGGCCCATCCTTTGATGAAGCCTTCTCCTCATTCACTGCAGAGGTGAGAGACCTCATCACCAATCTTCCCATCCCTCCATATACATCCACCAACACCTCCATACCACCACAAGCCTCATCCTCCTCCATCGAGTTCGCAACCAGAGCTGACCTACGGGGTCTGTCCAAGGTGCTAGTCTCATTTTCAATGAGATTAGTGCCAAATATGTTCATCGGGCCATCCATCCAACAAGGGTTCTCTCCCAGAACCTGGCCGATGAACAACGGCGCACCACCTCTCTCCTACAAACAATGGAGGCGAGTCGAAGACAAGCAGCCCTGAAGGCGTATCTTGCGTCCTTCAGGAAGGACAAAAAGAAAAAGAGGAGCAGATGCTCTTGCTCCAGCAGCCGCCAACACAAAAGGCCAAGGCATGAAGACCAAGACCCCGATGATCAAGGTCTTGGACCTCATGAGGGGGAGACAGAGGCCGCGGCTGCACAGAATACAGAATCCTCTGCACCACCATCACCATCACCACAAACTCAACCACCACCCTCAACCAAAGGAACCCAAGCAAGGGAACCAGAGGCTCTACCCTCTGAAGATGTACAATATGTACATGTTCCCTTCACTGCAACCCTAGAACCCATCGTGTTGAGTTCCTCAACCGATGAAGAGACAATCACCCCACCAACAGAAATAAACCAACCTTCATCACCCACACCAAACTTACCTTTAACCCCTTCACCAACCCCTCGCACCACAGAACCCTTCACCTCATCCATACAACCAGAACCAACAATAAACCAACCTTCATCACCCCAACAACCACAAACCCAAACAGAACCCCATGCACAAGAAACCACCCAAGCCGAACCCAATGAACCACAACCAACCCAAGATGAACCAACTCAACAAGAAACCATACCCACACCAACTCATACACAACCCTCAACCCAACCACCCGTGGTGAATGCGGATACTCCCTCTTCATCAAGGCAACCTCCTTAGAGCCTGGTAGATGAGATTATACAGAGCATGGAGTGGATGCGGAGACGTCCTGAATTCTCGAATGATGGGATAAGGAGGGTCATGGATCTGAAAGTAAGGACATTTGCCAACCTAGCCATTCGATACATCGAGTTCACTATGGAGAGAGCACATGGGCAAGTTAGCGTGTTCAACAAAAATGACCTCATTAATCTCAATCCATATGAATTGATTGAATTATACGCATACACGGCTCAAAGGCAGGACCACGGCATCAGGTATGGAATGGCGAACCGAGCGGTAGTAAAAACGATGGAAACCCTTGTGAACCATAGAGCCAAGAGTGATTTTGAAATTGCTCTTCGGCTAGGCATTGAAAGACTATTCTGCGCTCCACTAAACGAAGACTTCCAAGGCCTGCATGAGAAAAGATCTGCCTCAGTCCTAACTCAACCCGAACTTGGACTTGTTTACAAGAATGAGTTCGGGGTTAAAAAATTATTTAGACTAACTGAGGCCTTCAAGTATTCATCGGATACACTTGAATGGTTTCAAAAAGTCATTAGAGAAAGACTGGGTAGAAACCATGTGCCAAGAGAAGAAGGGAGTCTGCTCATTCATGAGATATCGACAGTCATCGGCTATCGAAGACTGCTCCTGCGCTTTAGAGAAATATATCAAGGTAGCTCATGATGAGTTGTATTTTTTTTGTTTTGTTTTGATGTCTTTTGATTCCAGTATTGTAAGAATTTCATCATCCAATGAAAATTTGGAATTTGATATTTTTCTATTAGATTAGTCTCTGTTCTTCACGGTTGTTTCTAGATTAGTCTATGTTTGTTATTTCATTTCTTAGGGGGAGATTGTTAAACCCCATAATTCATAAAGTGAAAAAGTAATGAAAAACAATAAGTGATGAAGAACCAAAAGACCGATGAAGACATCAAGGCAGAATTGACYAAGTCTGGAGCACAACYAGAGGACCGATGGACGACCAAGGATGCGATGGAAAGAGCATCTTCATCGAACCTCTGGTCAACTACACTTAGTGTATTATCCAGCAATTCATCCAGAAGCATGCATTGAAGACTTAAAGATAAGGATGAGCCATGATACCATGAATGACAGCTGGAGATGACAAGTCAACAGCTAGATTTCGAGTTTATCTTAATTACTAAAGTTTATCCATGGTTTAGATAATCGTTATCTGTTATTAGAAGATTAGCTAAAAAGTCTCATTAGATAGTTATCTTCTTATTAGTATAAATAGGTGATTAGGCCTATTGTAAAAAGTGTAGCTTTTACATTTTTCGTATTAATAAAGTGAAATCTTTGACGCTCAAGATTGTTHWTAWTTGTTCATAATTTCTTCTTGAGTGTTCATCACTTTGTTCATCAAATCACTATAATTTGGTTGTTATTAACTAGATTATTAGTGTTATTGAGAGATCTGGGATCAACAAACCATCACTTCAATTTCGAAATGCCATCCGAATACCGAATTATCCCATAAATCCTTCGTGGAGACACAATTTCTTATGCCCTTTCAGCTTATGCTTGTGTCCCGATGGTATACCTACAACAATTCTAGAACATACAAACCCTTGCCAAAGATAGTGATACTTATTTCTTTGAAGGAAGCGTAGACGAATACATAAGTCGTTTAACCTTGAAACGACTCTGAAGAATTCTGCGTCTACCGGGACCGGACTCGATAGGTTTTGAACCATTAGTCACCGATGACGAACTTTGCAGAGATATCAAAAGATTAGGATACTCGCAAGAGTTGACTAATTTGTCGCAGTTCAAACGGCTATTTCTTCCGTCGATATGGCATCTTCTATTTTTGTTCCTCAACCAATGACTGACATCAAAGACTGCCGGAATCGATACCTGCAGTAGTTCTTTTCTCAAGTTCTTCCACGGAATTGTATACACGTGCAAGTACGATTACGCGCTAATAATTTGTAATGAACTAGTCGAGCTGGTCAACGCCAAATGTTTCCCGTCCAAAGCAAGGAAGTTTGTGCCGTTTCAAAGATTCTTGCAACTGATAATTACAGCCATGATGAACACCAACGATGACATCCCGGCCAGGGCAATGTTACACCCAATACCACATATTGCATGTAACACATACTTCATATGCAAAAAATACATGTTTATACATCATATTGGTCTCTTAGTACAAGAATCTACCAGTACAGAATACCTGGTCTAAAAATTCAAAATGCAATTCTTGCACTAATCCAGATTCATCTTTCAAAACTATACATATCATCAGCCATTCTTCATGTAGATAAACAAATAGGGAAATTATCACATTTTCCCTTTTCCCTTACCTTTCGCACTTCCTGCAATACATGTTTAAAATCACAAAACGAGGGTTAGACCGAAAGGTCTAGTTAGTTACCCTATTTATGTTATTGCAGGGTGATAATCACCAAAACTTTTACGTAAAACAACTTTTCATATATATAACGAATATATGAACAAGTAAGA
>NW_020200775.1:91629-97515 GCF_001531365.2 Cynara cardunculus var. scolymus
CCGGACAACACCCATACGGTTTAAACTTCAAACCACATGAAAAGTTTATATAATCTATTTATGCATTTCAAAGAGAGTAAAACATTTAAATTACTCACCTTATGAATTTCTTTAGAAATCAGATGAATCCTTTTTCAAGATAAGCAATTCGGTCAAACCTCCCTTCTAAATCGCACAATTTTTTCTTCCAAAGATGGCAAGAAAATGTGATGGAGGTTATGACCCTCCTTAAATACTTTCCAAAATAAGGTCGGCTACTACAGCCTTCTTTTTCTTCCCCTATATGCATGCATATACTTATAAATACATACACTCAATTCATGCATGAATAACCATGCACACAAGTCATGCATTCTTTTATATATATATATATATATATATATATTATATGCATTTGTCATTGTGCATGTAATTCCTATGCATGAATATTTCACTTTATACACTCAAGCATATGCATACATACTCACATGATCAAATATAACAATTTATCATGCTTTCACGTATTCATATATCAGATAATCACGTATTAATTACCTTAGGTGATAACCAGGATCCAATTATCACATTATCCACCCCTCAAAAGAATTTCGTCCTGGAATTCCTTTAATCAAATAGCCACGGGTATTATGATTTTATTTTTTATTCCAATTCCCATGTCACTTCTGGTCCTTTGTGAAACTTCCACTGTACTTTAACCAAACTGATCTCTTTGTTTCTTAACATCCTGACCTTTCGGTCCATTATGGCTTCTGTGTTTCTACAAAGTTCAGTTTACCTTCCAATTTAACCCATGTCAATGGTACAGTTAGATCCGGATTAGCTAAACATTTCCGCAAGTTTGACACGTGGAAAGTGCTGTGAATCAGACTTAGTTCTTCTGGTAGCTCTAACTGATATGCTACTAGTCCAATTCGCTTACATATTCTGAATGGCCCAACATACCTTGGACTGAGCTTACCCTTCTTTCTGAATCTAATAACACCTTTCCACGGCGAAACTTTCAACATCACAAAATCACCTACACATAATTCAATCGGCTTTCGACGATTATCAGCATAACTTTTCTTGCGGTCTTGTGTTGTTCTAATTCTTTCACGGATCTGTTCAATCTTTTCAGAAGTTTCTTGAACAATCTCAGGGCCCGTTAATTGCCTTGCACCTACTTCATTCCAACACAACGGTGTTCGGCATTTACGTCCATACAGTACTTCATACGGTGCCGCTTGGATGCTGGAATGGTAAGTGTTATTATATGCAAACTCTATTAACATCAAGTGATCTTCCCACGATCCCCCGAAGTCAATGATACAACTTCTCAACATGTCTTCAAGAGTCTGGATAGTTCTTTCACTTTGTCCATCAGTTTGCGGATGATAGGTTGTGCTTAGTCTGATTTCAGACCCCAAACCTTTTTGCAAACCTTCCCAGAACTTTGAAGTAAACAGACTATCTCTATTATAGATAATAGATAGTGGAACTCAGTGTCGGGTTACAATTTCTTTAATATAAATCTGAGCCAACTTTTCTAAAGAGTAATTCTCTCTTACAGGTAGAAAATACGCAGATTCAAATAGACGATCAACAATCACTCAGATCGTGTCGTACCCTTTTGGAGTTCGATGTAACTTCATGACGAAATTCATTGTAATGTGATCCCATTTCCATACAGGTATCTCCAAAGATTGAAGGCTTCCATACGGCTTTTGATGTTCAATCTTAACCTATAGACATGTTAGACACTGTTCAACATATCTGGCTATGTCCTTCTTCAATCCGGGCCACCAATAAAAAGGTTTCAAATCCATGTACATCTTATTGGTGCCTGGATGTATAGAGTATATTTATGAATTTCATTTAAAATAGTGTTCCGGATATCTCCAAAACACGGTATCCATATTCGCCCTTGAAAGCACATAAGTTCTTCCTTGTTCGGTTCCAGAGTTGTAATCATCTTACCCAACCTTTCTTATTTGACAAGATCTTCCTTCATATCTTCTTTCTGACATCTTAGAATCTCTTTATGGATATCAGGGACTAAATTTATTCTTATTGCCATAGTTTTAATAGTCCCACTCCTTTGTTTTTTGCTCAAAGCATCAGCTACCACGTTGGCTTTTCCTGGATGGTAAAGAATTTCACAATCATAGTCATTTACAAGTTCAATCCACCGACACTGTCGTATATTCAATTCTTTCTGGCTAAACAAATGTTGTAAACTCTTGTGATCAGTATAAATCTGACACTTTGTTCCCATAAGATAATGTCTCCATATTTTCAAAGCGAACATCACTGCAGCTAATTCCATATCATGAGTTGGATATTGCTTCTCATGATCTTTCAATTGCTTTGACGCATAAGAAATTACTTTTCCTCTGTGCATCAAAACACATCCCAATCCCAGTTTTGAAGCATTAGTGTATACCACAAAATCTTCAGATTCATCAGGTAGGGTCAACACCGGTGCACAACAAAAATTGATCTTTTAATAATTAGAAAGCCTTCTGTTGTTCTTCCTCCCACTGAAATTTGATGTTCTTTCGAGTCAATTTGGTCAATGGCACAACTATCTTTGAAAATTCATGGATGAACTTACTGTAATAGCCTACCAATCCCAAAAAGCTTCGGACTTCAGAAGGAGTTTTCAGAACTTCCCACTTTGCAACTGCTTCTATTTTAACTAGATCTACCTTCACCCCTACCTCTGATATGACATGACCCAGAAATTGAATTTCCCTTAACCAGAACTCACACTTGGACAACTTGGCATACAACTTTTCTCTTTTCAATAATTCCAGTATCAGACGAAGATGTTCTGTGTGCTCTTCTTCGGTCTTAGAGTATATAAGAATATCATCAATAAATACAATAACGAATTTATCAAAATATTCCTTACATACTCTATTCATCAAATCCATAAAGGCTGCAGGCACATTAGTTAAGCCGAAAGGCATAACTTAAAATTCGTGATATCCATATCAAGTTCGGAAAGCTGTTGTTGCAATATCCTCCTCCCTGACTTTTAATTGGTGATACCCTGACCTTAAGTCAATCTTGGAGAAAGAACTTTCCCCACCAGCTGATCAAACAAATCATCAATCCTTGGCAAAGGATTTTGTTCTTGATTGTCAATTTGTTTAATTCACGATAGTCTATACACATTCGCATACACTCATCGTTCTTTTTGACAAATAAGACCGGAGCACCCCATGGTGAAGTGTTGGGTCTAATGAATCCTTTATCAGTCAAATCTTTCAACTGTGTAACCAATTCCTTCAATTCAGATGGAGCTAACCGGTATGGTGCCTTAGCTACTGGTGCGGCCACTTGTATGAGATCAATTCTAAATTCAATAACTCGGTCTGGTGGCAATCCAGATAGATCATCTGGAAAGACTTCTGGATATTCATTAACAATTGGAATTAATTCCTCCTTCCCTTTCTCTTTCTTTAAATCAATTACATAAGCCAAACATCCCTGGCACTTCTTCTGGATACTTTTCTGCGTTTTCATCACAGTTAAAATACTAGTATGGTGATTGTGACGATCACCATAAATAACAACTACTCCCCTCTCTGGCAAAGTGATTTTGATCATTTTCTTATTGTAAACAATACTAGCCTGATACTTGGCCAACCATTCCATACCCACCACTACATAAATTCCTTCATCGGCATAGAAAATAACCAAATCGGTAGCTCACAACCCTCAATAACAATAATGTAGTTATTGAATACACTAATAACAGTTTCCTGACTATTAGCAGTATCAACTACTAAGTCATCATCAAGTAACACATAATTCAAACATGCAATTTTGAGCAAACGATGGTGACACAAACGAAAAGTTTGCACTAGAGTCAAATAACACCTTAGCACGTATTGAATTTAGAAGGAAAGTACCTGTTACTATATCTGGTGATGCCTCTGCCTCATTCTTTGTCATCTGGAAGGACCGTCCCCTTGCCCCACCTTGCCCTCCTCTGGTCACAGTAGGTCTTCCCCGAGTACCCGACGCATTACTTCCCATTGTCAGCTGTGGAGTTCTTAACAATGGACAGTTTGATCGAATATGATCCGGTGAATTGCAATTAAAACACCTTCTGTTGGCTGGGCAATTCCTTGACAAATGGCCCGCTTCGCCATATTTATAACACTTTCTTGGGTCCATCTTACACTTACCCTGATGAACCTGTCGGCATTGTGAACAGACTTTCTCACCTATCTTCTGCTCAAACCTGTTATCATATTTTACTGCTTTTGGCCCTCGAAAATTAGACAAAGGCCCTTCCCATTTTCTCTTTTTCATAACTTTTCATTCTGATTGTCGATTCTTATTTCGTTCTGTTACTTCAGCCGCATCCACAAATTAATGAAAAGGTATTGGGGTTCATAGCAATTACAAATTCTCTAATTGAGGGTTTCAAACCCCAAATATACCGTTCTACCTTCCTAGATTCTAATGAAATATAGTGTTCGGCAAATCAGGAGTATTCAATAAATTTCTAAGTATATTCTCGAACTATTTTATTTCCTTGTTCTAGCTTCAGAAAATCCTCTTCCATTTGTCGTACAGCAGTTTTAGAACAAAACTGATCCTTGAACCGTTCCACAAATCCCGTCCAAGATAACGTTTGTAAAACATCCGTTCTGGCCAACGATTCAACTTCCCACCAGAACAGAGCATTTGATTTCTATACTGAAACATCAAATCTAACTTTATCAGATTTTGGACATCTGATAGTGTTGAACACAAATTCAATCTCCTTGATCCAGCATATAACTTTTAATGGATCTCTTTCTCAAGAAAAGGTTGGTGGCTTGCATGCCAAGAACATCTTAATGTCTTCTTCCTTTTTTGTGGGTGACTGAAACAGATGGATGAACTTCCACTCTTTCCGTTTCCACCCTAGCCGGTATTCCCATGATGGATGTCAGAGTTTCCCGCAACTTCTCCATTTCTTCAGCCAACATATCCCTAGTTACATATTATGGATGTGGCATCGATCTTTCTTGAACATTCCCAGAATGGGATTCTTCATGTTCAGAATGTACTTCAGTCTGACCCCTTCCTTGTGACTGAGTCCTTCCTCTGCCTCTACCCCTTGACCTTCTCCGACCTCTATTTCCGGAAGTGCTAGTTGGAAGATTAACAGGTGATTCTTTTCTTTCCTCTTATTCTAGACGAGCCGTTCTTTCAGATCTTCGAGTTCGGCTAGACATCTGTAGATTTTAGTGTTAATAATCACGTATTCACATTCTCAAATATAATAAAGTATTGAAGTTCAGATATGTACCTGTAAATTCATAATTACATTGGCCAGATGTAATTAAAATTTACCTTACACATTGTTCCTTCAACTCATCAAATTTATTTCCAATGGTGCTAACTATGTCCGGGACCCTTAACATGCAATAAAACAGTTTAAGTCTAGGTATCATGCTGTTGAATACCTAAATCCCTTAAACTCATGCTCTGATACCACTTTCTGTAACACCCCATACCACATATTGCATGTAACACATACTTCATACGCAAGAAATACATGTTTATACATCACATTGGTCTCTTACTACAAGAATCTACCAGTAGAGAATACATGGTCTAAAAATTCAAAATACAATTCTTGCACTAATCCAGATTCATATTTCAAAACTATACATATCATCAGCCATTCTTCATGACGATAAACATATAATAAAATTATCACATTTTCCCTTTTCCCTTACCTTCTGCACTTCCTGCAATACATGTTCAAAATCACAAAACGAGGGTTAGACCGGAAGGACTAGTGAGTTACCCTATTTATGTTATTGCAGGGTGATAATCACCAAAACTTTTACGTAAAACAACTTTTCATATATATAACGAATATATGAACAAGTAAGA
>NW_020200775.1:98495-110369 GCF_001531365.2 Cynara cardunculus var. scolymus
CCGGACAACACCCATACGGTTTAAACTTCAAACCACATGAAAAGTTTATATAATCTATTTATGCATTTCAAAGAGAGTAAAACATTTAAATTACTTACCTTATGAATTTCTTTAGAAATCAGATGAATCCTTTTTCAAGATCAGCAATCCGGTCAAACCTCCCTTCTAAATCGCAAATTTTTTTCTTCCAAAGATGGCAATAAAATGTGATGGAGGTTATGACCCTCCTTAAATACTTTCCAAAATAAGGTCGGCTAATACAGCCTTCTTTTTCTTCCCCCATATGCATGCATATACTTATAAATAGATATACTCAATTCATGCATGAATAACCATGCACACAAGTCATGCATTCTTATATATATATTATTATATATATATATATGCATTTCTCATTGTGCATGTAATTCCTATGCATGAATATTTTACTTTATACACTCAAGCATATGCATACATACTCACATGATCAAATATAATAATTTATCATGCTTTCACGTATTCATATATCAGATAATCACATATTAATTACCTTAGGTGATACCCAGGATCCAGTTATCATAGGCAGGCAGTGAAGTTGGGCCATCGTTCGTCATGACGCGTATTCGACAACACACGAAAGTTGAAGATCTGGATTATATTATGGAAATTTGTTGATCCCAGATCTCTCAATAACACTAATAATCTAGTTACGAATAACCAAATTATAGTGATTTTATGAAGGAAATTATGAAGACTCCAGAAGAAAAATAAGTATATTTATGAACAGTCTTGAGCTTCAAAGGTTTTACTTTATAAACTGGGAAAAGTAAGAGCGATTCATAAAAGCGACTCTTTTTACAATAGATCTAAACACCTATTTATACTAATYAGCTAATAAGAAGATAACTATATAATGCTATTTTCTAGTAAATCCTCTATTAACAGATAAGGCTTATCTTTTGTATGGATAGGCGTTAATACTGAGATAAACTCGAATTCCAGCTGTTGACTTGTCATCTCCAGCTGTCATTCATGATATGATGATTTCATCTTTATCTTCAAATCTTCATTACATGCTTGGATGAAGTGCTGGAAAATCTTCTAAGTGTTGATGACCAGAGGATCGATGAGAATGCTCTTTCCATTGCATCCTTGGACTGTCCATCGATCCTCTGGTTGAATTCTAGACTTAGTCGTTTCTGCCTTGATGTCTTCATTGGTCTTCTGGTTCTTCATCACTTATTGTTTTTTATTACTTTTTACATTATGAATTGTGGGGTTTAACAAAATTCCAACGGAGCTATTTGCCTTCACTGATCAGAGCGCTCAGTGCGTTATAGATTATAGGAGAGTTATAGATCTTATAGCTCAACCAGAACCGGTTGAACTTACCCCAGGATTAACCCATGCCTTAGCTGAGGGAGAGGGTCTAACTATAGTTGAGAGCGTTCAGGAACACGGATTACCTGAACAAGGTTGTGAGCAGAGGGAAAATAAAAATGAGAGGGGTAATGTGGAGCGGAAGCCTCTGATAAGCACAATACTTCAACTGAAAGTACTTCCCCAACTTCTTCAAGTTTGGAAGATACTATATCCGATAATGAGGCAGCTCAGGGTGATGTAAATATTGATGACGATGATGATGATAATAATGATGGTGCTGACAATGTTGCTCATCCTATTCCTTCACAGAATATTCTAGTCGGAGAAGTGATTGATAACACTGAAGATATCTTTCTAGAAATATAAGGACAACAGACTTGCCCAAGTATACAGTCGCTATCTTTCAATGTTGAAGAATTTGGAAGAACATTTGATGATTTTGATCGTTTACTGGAGGATGTTCCAGTTGAAGGTGATGAGGGCATTCAAGTCAAAAATGTTGAGAGGATGAGTGTAAAGGACGGAGAAAAAGATGGTGAGAGTGAGAGTGGAGCACAAAATGAAGAACAAGCTTTTATCCCAGTCGAAATAGTTAGCCGGGCACCCACATCTACTATCGACATTCATTCGTTGAATGTCGGTATTAAAACAGACATAGCTAGCCCAGCTATGCATTTGCACACCCATCCCGGCCACTCAACTGATTCTCAACAAACAGTTGTTTCAATTTCACACGGGGACTTAGCACATAACCTATCTACTTCTCATTCGAAGAATGTAGATATTGAAAATAGTAGGCCTCTGCCCCAGCCTACGACTTCGATTCTGTGAACCTCGAGTATAGACCCCATACACATAGGTACACACGAGTCAAGAGCATATGTTGCTCCAATTGCGGTTCTTAGTGAACCTGTCGGAACAACCAGAGTGGAGTCTATTGACTTACCACGAGGACAGGTTGGATGTCCTACCAGTGCTAACATCATGCCAACACGGAATGTAGACACAACAGTTTATTCAACTGTTGTTTCAACTGGCAATCTATGTGATCCAGATGTGACTTTGCCCGACTTTGTGTCAAGGGAGTATCTGGACGACGCCCTAAAGGCTGTTCAAGATCACATGGAAGCGCAGATCCTAAGTCTCAAAAGGATGATGAAGAGGAAGGAGCTGGTAGTTGATGATCAACCGTCTGTGCCGTCACCATCGCCTGTACCTAAGCCTCCGAGGGTACAAGAGCAATCAGTGAATAAGCTTAAATTGTTGTTGTACGCAAGTTGATATCTACACAAAATCCAGATGCGGCTGATGCAGACCTGGTTGGGATCCTTCGATAACTTCTTGATGATAACCCCACTGTTAGAGCCTCAGAGTTTTTAGCCTTTCAAGATGTAGTTGCTTCTAATTTATCAAAAGTTAGTAAGCTAATTACATCAAACACTCAAGCCCTGAAAAGTTCAATTGATGCCTTATCTGAAAGGGTATCGATTCTAGAAGATACGTGCCGAGCTCAAGCCGCCTCATTAAAAAGAAGACATGATGATCCGAACGATCCTGATCATCATGAGGGGGAGAGAAAGAGACAGAGGCTGGCTGAGTCGTCTGGTCGTGTTGAAAGTGTTGAAAGGGAGCCAGATTCTCAAGCGGTTAACGTTGAAAGTCCTGTTCCTGAAACAACAAGGGAAAGGACTACTGGCCCTATAATAATTGAAGATGAGACAGTCTTGGAGACAAATCCAGTGATCGAGCCAATGGTTGAAAAGCCGGCGGACTCCACTGTAGGAACAAGGTTGCTTCTGGATTTGTCTACCAACGTGGGATTTAATGAAGCTTTCTCGAAAGAACTGGGTGGAGATCAGGATTTTGGTGAAGACATCGACAATATTGATGAATCATCCAGGATATATTTTGACTTTGAAGCCGATATCAATGAAGAAGATCCTATCTTCCCATTCTAGGATGATCATCGGACTCCATCTGAAGCCTCCACTGCAGTTGATCTTGGTGCATCTGAAACTATGAGAGCGGCGTATGATTCTACTGAGATATTTTCTAAAAATTACGTGTCGTTTGCAATTCGTGCAAATGTTCCAGGTTACGACAGAGCAAGGATCAGAGAGCCTTATCTGGAAGACATTTACTTCGGCATCTTTCTTCGACATCGAAAAGCTCTTAGTGCTGACAAGATTCTTGGGATTCACAAAAAACCTGAGATTATCGTTTAGAGTACAAGAATTTTCTCAAGGCGAAGCGTCTTCCAATCAGCCAAGTACGGACTAGACATCGCATTGTCTCCATCAAACAAATTGATGCCCAAAAACTTCTTAGAGTTTGGTATCCTGTGTTCACCGTTACAAGACAAGATGGAAAGGTGTGGGTATTCAATGTAGCCGGTTTCTCTAATATGTATTTAGAAGACTTGGAGCACATGTATCACGAACTTTGTAATATGACGGTCAGAAGAGAAGGAGCAGTAGTTGCTCTTAATGCTATCAAAAGGTTTATGAGGAGTCATGTCAAAGTATCAATGGTGCTGGATATCCAAATGGGTCTTGAACACAGTCAGAAGATCATTAATCTGAAATGACCTGACCAAGAACTTGAAGATATTGAAGGCTATCCTCTGTATATTATTCTTGAAGACCGGTGTTCGGAGTGGTGTATAGTGCTGAAGGTCGGATAAAGAAGTTTATGAGATTCAGTGAGCTAAATAAGTAATGTGATGGCACAATAAGGATGGTGCGACGGGCGCTTGAGACGAGAAAAGCTAACAATGATAAAGTCGCGGAATCTGAAAGAATGAGTCCGAAGGAGAGGTATCTGTTGATCAATGCTCTGAACCTTCTTGATGATAAATTGCAATATCGGAGTGCGCTAAGGAGGCTAGAGACACTACTTGGGCTTAGAAAGACAAGATTTACAATGTCTCGACCTTGAATCTAAAGGGGGAGATTGTTGGGTTCAAGGATATGCTTAATTGTTGTATTTAAGTTCTCCCATTGTAATTGCTTTGTAATAGTTAGTCTTTGTTAATTTCCTAGTATAAATAGTCGTTAGCTTGTTAATTGTAATTAGTTCAGATTAGTTGTTGTTAATCACTTTGTAAAATCTCTCTCAAGAAATATTACTTTCAACATTAGTGAAAATCTCTTTCTACTCATCTTAAATTTGTTCTTGAAGGATTAATCTGATTGTATATGATTTTGGGATTATCAAAAAGATATTAAGTTTGCTTTGGTATCCATTTCTCAATAGGTACAAGAGAGTTAGAGATAGAGGCTTCATCTTTCTTCACTAATACTGAAATCAATTCTTTGGAGACTAATATTAAAAAACGCTAAGTCCAGACCAACTTTTGTTAAAAAAAACCCCACCAACTACTCATTTATCTCTCAAAAGATAAGTGTTTCATTAACACTTGGGCCACAAAACTCATTATCTATCGATTTCTCATTTGGAGATGACTTATATTGAAAAAGAAGGATATATGCCCCCCCCCTCTCAAGTCTTTTATCACATGCGAGTCTAATAAATTTGTGTAGTCCAAACTATTTATCTTTTTGAGCTTAAATTGAAGCATTTGTTGCTTTATCATTTCCACACTGCACAAATTTTATAGAATATTTGTTATTCTGTGTTAACATTCATAGATACACTTCTTAAAGCTATCAATGATTGAATGGAAGTCCTGGTGAGATGAAGTGATGAACATCAAAAAGTCTCATATATGAAGTACATTCGTTGTACTAAATATATCTGTTATATTAACAGGACAATCTTTCTAAAAGATTGAAAACAGGTTCATAAGTTGAATTTGGTTCTTTCCCTAACCTTCTTACTCTGAAAAGATTAAATAAGCGAATTTGCAAAGATTTGTTTAACTTTTTATGAATTGACGGTGTTCTTACAAAGATCATTCATTTAGGAGTATGATGTTAATGCTTCTCATTATCATCATAAGGGGGAGATAAAAAGAATGGGTTCTGCGTCATTTCTGAAGAATGGGGAAGTTGTCAAAGACTTAAAGGGGTGAAGTTATCTCTGAAGATAATTGCTTCTGAAGATAGTTGCTGATAATTGTTGAAGATTATTGTGATGCAATGATTAAGGGATAGTGGATGTGAAGATCATTTTGTAAATAGTTTTCTCTTAAAGAAAAAGGGGAGATTTCTCAAGATAAAGGGGGAGATTTCTCAAATGTTGAAAAGAAGTTTTCTGTTTTCTATTAAAAGGGGAGATTGTTGAAAAGATTAAAGATTCTGTGAAGTTAAGAGAGAGCTAAAATTTTCTGAAGTTTTTCAATATCAGGGAGAGATTGTAAAAGTTTTCAAGAGAAAGACTGTTGAAGCTTTAAGATCAAATTCCTGAAGATTTTAAGTTTGCTAAATGAATTCTACATATCATTGCCGTTAAAGCTAAGAGTTTAAAGATCTAAAGAATTTGTTGTGTTGGAACAAAGTTGTATTCAAGTCATCGTGCTTAAACTGTTTTAATATGATTTGTAATAGTTAGTTGTAAATTTCCTTTTATAGAAGGTAGTTTACTTTCCTATTTTAGATGTTGCTAAAATAGCAGTTGATTAGTTTTATTGGTTGTATCTGTAAGAATCCGGCTAAAAAAATCATATGTACACATTTTGAGAGATTGAGAGAGATAGTGATCAAGAACATTGTACTCAACAGTTTATGAAATAAACCTGCCGACTGATTTACTTCATCTTGTTGTTCTTGATTTGATTGTGTGTGAATTGATTGAATTAGACTTGAATCTGGGATCACACAATGATTCAAGATCAGTATGTGAAAAAGGAATTTTTCTTGTTTGGTAGCTTGAATTTAAATCATCGTATTTTAACCCAACTAATTTAAAGTTTGTTTTATCAGAATTTTCTTCATCAGATTTATCATTGTCACCTTTAGCAAAAATGGGTGATTATCAGTACGACTTGACGATTATTTCCCGAACAGACGGAATGGAAAATTTAGCAAACCTCCATTAATCAAAATCATGTAAAGACCTTGGGACCTTTTTCAAAGTTCCATTTTCCTGAAAACCTAAACCCATTTGTGGATTATAAAATCTTGTATCTTTGGGTTTATTGGTTAAAATCTTTAGAGTTTGTTCAGATTAGACTCTTTTAAAATTTAAACTGTTTGACTTTGTCATAAAGATTTCCTCTTTCTGTAAAAATCACGTCAAATTTTAACAGAATATTATCTCTCTCGGACTCTACTTCATTCAATTTCTTTTTAAGAGACTAAAAATCATTTTCAGTTTTAGTCTTTTCAGATCTCAGGACTTCTTGATCTTCTCTCAGACCTTCGGTAAGACACTTATAACCACAGCTTTCTTCTCTGGATTTTAGCATTAAATCTATTTCTCTTTTTAGTCTTTCTTTTAAGATTTTAAATTCAACATTCATATTTTCAATTTCTTTCATTAGTTCTGCATTCAGAGAATTTTCTACCTCGGATTCATTGTTAGATGATGAGCATGCTTACTCAGTCTATGCCATTAAGCACATATTAACTTGTGTAAAGTGTGCAGCTTCATCATCTAATGAATCTATCAGCCAACTTTCTTCATCAGCTACCAAGACTTTACTGTCCCCAAGGGATTTTGCAAGATGAGCCTTCTTGAGATAATAGTTGGAATCTTTAAACTTCTTGAAACAGCAGTTCTTGATAAAATGACCAGGCTTCACACAATTGAAGCATCTGTTATCTTTAACCTTTACTTCCTTCTGGTCTCTGGCTTTTGAAAACTTTTCATGTTTGACTTCCTTGCCCTTGCTTTTTGTCATATTTCACAACTTCTTCTTCCCAAACCTCTTCTGGAACTTCTTGGTTGTCAGGGACAGTTTCTTGGAAAACTCACAAATATCATCATCAGAATTTGCAGATGAATCTTCAGTTGACTCATTTTCTAACTGTTCTGACAATTATGTCTTCAAAGACTTTGAGTTTTTAGCTTCATATCTGCTCTTCCCTTGCTTTCTAGATAGCAGAGCCAAGGAGTCAGCAACCTTCTTCTTTTCATTCACTAACTCTCTCACAGTCTCTTCTTGTTCAAACAGAATATTGTATATCTTGAATGTCTTCCTTAGACATATTCTTATTCATCTGCAAATTTACCGCGAGAGTGTTCCATTCATCTTTCACATTCTTCAGAAACTTGTAGTTGATCTTAGACATGGAATTCTGAATTCCATTTCTTCCCAGATCATTCAAAATCACATTGAACCGATCGTAGGATCCAGTAAATTATTCATTCTTTCTTTCCCTGAACACTTCATAAGCACTAATACTGGTTCGTCCTAGTCTGGACTGATTTCTCACTACCAAGCATCTGTTTTTCAAGCTCATCCCAAAGTTCCTTAGTTGATCCGCGACTATCTATTCTGTTGAATAACTCATTCGGGATTGTCATTAGCATGTTAGTCAATGCTTTATATCAATCAAGACCTTTTGCTTTTCAGTTTCAATAAGATACTGAGGATCTTTCTTCCGTTTTGATGCGGGGACAACAATACCTTCTGCAGTTGTCTGAGCAGGTAGATCCATGTAACTAATGTAAGGTCCATTCTTGATGGATTGCATCAACTTTTCATCTTTATTATCAAGACAATGAATCATCCGAACTTTTCGTTGTAGATATTCACCAATAGCTAGAACCGGTGGCTTGGAATTTGAACCAATACTCAACATTTCTGTAGACATTTTTACAAAGTAGACTTGAACTGATCTTTTTTGAAAATTATCTGGGACTGGATTTTAAAAACACAAAGAATTCTTGACACTTGAATAAAATGTCAAAGCTGTTTTTTATCGCTCACCGAACAAAATATGACAAAAAAGCTTATCGCTCACAACAACACAAAAGTTATCGGAGAACAAAGAGAAGACTTTATCGGACAAGGCTTGTTATCGAACAAGGCAGGTTATCACTCACCAAAAGAGTTATCTGACACAAATGGAATGATATCAGACACAAGATGTACGATGAGGAATGGTTATCGGACAAACCTATGAGCGATAAGGCTTGTTATCCGATAAGCCTTTGTGCGATGAGAAGAGTTATCGCACAAGCTTCAAGCGACAAAGAGGTTATCGGACACCTCTTTGAATGATAAAGTCCTTTATCGGACAATATTTCAAACGATAAATCTCACAAACAATTCAAATCCGCTCAACTACTGAGCGATGAAAATCAACACTTAGAAAAATTCAACAAAGATATTGAGCAATGAAAGTGAGTTGAACGATGAGCAACTTTGAGCGATGAAGCAGGATATCGCTTAACAAATGAGCGATGAGTTATTCGAGCGAGGAAAAAACACTTAATCAATTCAAATACTTAGGTGATGAATCCAACATCAAATATGAGTGAAGAACACTTAAGAATAACTTCAACAAACGACAAAATGAACCCTTATCGGACATTGAATATTCATTGTCCGATGAGATGAATTATGAAATCACCAAATTGACCCAAAAATTGCAAAATCAATGCAATTTCCTGCACAGAATCATGCAAAATACACCCAGAAACAAATTGAATGCAATTAATTTCAACAAATATAAATCAAACAGCCCAATTCGATGAAAATTTGTAAGAACAGAAAGTAAACAACTTCGAACCAAGAATTCAAGAATCCAACAATTAAATTCGATCCAAAATCCAATCCAAAGAGTTCTGATCTGCTCTGATACCAATTTTGATTCCAGATTTAGGTCTTAATCAAGTAATTAAATCACAATTCAAGAACACAGATTGATGATTTGAATCGGTCGGCATGTCATTCATGTCAATTGTAATACAATGTGTTCTTGAATAATATCTCTCACACATATTCTCTCTCTTACTGTTTGTACGTATGGAATATTTTCTTCAAGTGTTAACTATCAACTAACAACAACCTACTATTAAATCAACCTATTTTAAGGAACAAAACAACTACTACAAAGCAATTAAAACAGTTTAAGCACGGGACTTGAATATAAAATTTTGACCCAATAGTGTACTTAAGACTCATTTTTATAAAACATACTTGAAGATCCAACATTTACCAGCAAAAAGGATAAAAACCCTCGTATCTCCCAAATTATTCAAAGTTGGTCAAAATCGATGAACGTGTAAAATACACCAAGAGGGATGTTCAAGCAGACTAAGGGGCTGTTTACTAATCTCTTACCACCTCTTACCCGTTAAGAGATGCTTACCCGGGTAAGAGGTAAAAGTGTTTACGCAAAATCAACAATCAGATTTTCGACCTCTGACCGTCCTCTTAATGGAGTCAGCAAAAAAAATGAATCTTACCGTGGTAAGACGTATGTATTCCTAATCTACCCTCTTCATCTAAAACCCTAAATAGATGCATCTTTCTTTATACAAACAGGTGGGTAATGTCTGATTCAAGGTGGGGAAGCATCGGTGTCCGGTTCAAGGTGTTGAAGGGTGACGGGAAGGCGGCGACGGGAGGGAGGCGACGGGAGGGGCGGCGACGGGAGGGCGGCGACGGGAGGGCGGCGACTGGAAGGGCGGCGACGGTGGCCGGTCTGGAGGCGGCGACGGCGGCCGGTCTGGAGGTGGGAGATAAAATAAGGGAAGTTTCAGGTTGAGAGAAATAGGGTTTTGAGGGTTTTGAGTGGAAAAGAAATACATATAGATTAATATAATTGGGCTTAAATGTATCTGGGCTGATATGGGCCAGTTTTTTTAATTTTATTCAAATATAATTGGGTTTAAATAATACAATAATTTTTAATTAATACTTATTCCAAAAAAAAAAGGATATAATGGTCTTTTTTACTCGATCAGCACTTAACACAAAATGTTTGGTAAACAAGAAAATACAATTTGCACTTAATCCAATCAGACCTCTTATCACCGGCAGACCTCTTACCCAAATCAACACTTAACCAAAAAAATTGATAAACGGCCCCTAAGATGAAGTATTTTGACAAGTATAAAATCTTAGAAGGGTTAGAATAACATACAAATAGGTTTTTAAGAAAACCCCAAAATTTGGTCAACAATGGTAGAAGAATGATGAAGAAGATAAAGATCTTGAGTTTCAGAACATAAGACTTGAATCCTAGCTCCCAATATCTTGAAGGAGCCATAAAGATTTCGATTTGGTGAAATAGGAAGGTTCGGACCAATTTGGATGAGAGGAAAAATGTGTTGGTGAAGAAAAAAAATGAAGAAAAGAAGGGGAAAATGGATTTTAAAGGGGCTGTAGGGCCCAAAAAATTTCTAGCCCGCAAGCAAAATAGTTGCGCGGACGCGAGCAATACATATATATATATATATATATACATATACATATATGTACATACATATACATATACATATATATACATATATATACATATATATATACATATATGTATATGTATATGTATATATATATATATGAGTTTCTGCCTAGATTTTTTGAGGTTTGCTCGTGGCCGCGAGAAAATGGTTGCACGGTCGCGAATAGTGTAATTTTCGACCAAGAAAATATCTTTTTTGCCAAATACGATATCCAACCCAACCAATACTCACAATACTTTCAAAAAAAACTATCTTTAAGGCTAAAATACATATTTTTTTTTGAAATTATGGATGGTAGAATCCGGGTGTTACATGCTTGGGAGGTTATTTGTTGAGGTTTTTGTCCTTTTGTGAGCATCGAACCACTCAATGTGGTACTTTCACTCGTCATCATCACATAACACCTCACATCCTCTCTTCGAACTCGTGCATAATATTTTTCAATGGTTGGGAATAGGGTTTTAAACAAATCAAACATTCAGCGAATCGTTCGGTGGGAAGTTCATTTATATTTGTTTATTTAATAAATAAACGAACATGAACAAAAGTCTTGTTCATTCATTTATGTTCGTGAACGTTCGTTCATTTACCGTTCGTTTATGTTCGTTTGTTTATATGTTAAATTTATTATATAATCTTTTATTTATTTACTTTGAATTCAAATAATATTTATTTATGTTCGTTTAGCCTGCTCGTTTATGTTCGTTCGTTTAGCATGTTAACGAACGAACATAAACGAACACGAACACATCTTATTTCTAAACGAACGAACACAAAGATTTTCGTTCATTTACCGTTCGTGTTCGTTCGTTTGTTCGGTTAAGTTAAACGAACGAACATGAACAAGCCTCCGTCCGTGTTCGTTCGGTTTGTTTACGGCCCTACTTTTGAATGTCGGGTTGTGGAAGTTGTCAGTTTATGTATCCCAGTTTGTCTTTGTCTGAGATATTATATATCTTGACAAACTAGGACCATGTTCCATAGTTGGTACCATCCAATTTGGATATTAGGTTCTTTGCTTGAGATCCGAGTTTGGTTCAACACCTGTGCCATCTTCGTCATAAGAATCGCCTTCTCATCTTCCTCTCCGTTTCTTATTGGAACTAGATTCGCTCTAATACCATGTAGTTTCAGAAGAACCAATATGAACTAGAAATGTGATGTAGTTTCAGAAGAACCAATATGAACTAG
>NW_020200775.1:110744-114972 GCF_001531365.2 Cynara cardunculus var. scolymus
CTAGAAATGTGATGTAGTTTCAGAAGAACCAATATGAACTAGAAATGTGATGTTAGTTTCAGAAGAACCAATATGAAGTAGCTAGAAATGTGAAGAAGAAAAAGAACGAAAGAATATATCTTCCTTTTTCTGTTTGTATTCCATCGTATACAAGGAGGCTGCAAAAAGGCATTGTAAAAGAAGCTAATTACAAGTATCTAGGCTATAATTTACAAATCAGAAAAAATATTTTTAACACAAATATATACTCTAAGCCTTGATTTTCCACCTTGATTAGCTCATGTCGACATGTAACACCAAACTATAAAGCCTCATATTTTAAAGCGTTGCAATAGATTTATATGACACTATTAAAATAAAGACACTTTTTTTTAAAATAAGATCATTTATTTGTGTTTATAAGACACTTTTTTTTAAAAAAAAATATCGTATAAAAATACCTATAAATCCACTTTGACACTTTTTGGTTTTAGACGTGCGATGATATCAACATTGCATGTTAAAGTGACACCAGAAGAGAATCTGGATGGGAAACATGACAAGGGGGGAGTATGGGAAGTATGGTCAATACTCAATAGAAAGAATGGTATCAAGAGAGTTGTATCATTGCAACTTTTGTTAAAGTATAAATAAAAGAAAGAGCACCTTTCCTCTTTCCCTTGGTTTAGACTTTAGAAATAGAAAGGTGAGGTGAGTGTGCATGTGTTTATGCTTTTCTAAACACTGTTGGAGGGCAAAGGAGAAAATGAGTTGCAAAGGATGAAACTTCACTTTCAAGGTATAACTCTAATCCTAACTTGTCATTTTCATTTAGGATCAAGAGTATTATATAATGTTACATCAAATTAATATTTATTATTACCATTGACAAGGAAATTTGAACATAAATGTTGTTGGCTAAAACGATAAAGAATCAAAATAAAAGTGCGTATGTTTACATATATAAATCGTCGGGTTGTCAAAATAAGGTATACGATACATCTATGGTAAGATTTCAATGTGTACAACACATATCTTTAAGACTTTATTGTTTGACTTCAGTTCTAATTGGGTCAAAATAGGACAATGATGTTATAAAACCGTATAAAAAATTTGAATATAAATTCAATTAAGATGATTCTTGAATAAACATAATTAGAAGAAATATATTTATGATTTTCGTTTATATTCTGACCTTCTAGAAGTAGGAGAAATTATTAGGTTTTGTAACATGTTCAGTGTTGGAATATGATGTTCCAGTTTAGGAAAATCAGATCATGTTAGGGTGCATGATTAGGGGTTTAAGAATGAATGTAATGGTTGATATTTGACCTAGCAGGTCTAATATGATATGCAGGATCGGGGGTCAAGAGTTGAGTACATCTCTCCTAAACCATTGGTAGATTAGAGACTATATCATATGAACTTATCATTTGGAAAAAATACTTTAATTGGGAGCACAACTATTTATGGTGTCATCATGTGCATGATTTGTACGTGACTACCATGGACTCAAGGAGTTTTATAGCTGACTAGTGACATGCATCTCAGGGACAAAAACTTTCAAGTTAGATAAAATTAAGAGACATGACTTGATGACAAATATTATTTAGCTTTGATGTTAATACTTTATATTGTACGTTTTACTCTGGTTCGGGACAGCCTATCTTTTAGATATTAAGGTCAGTATTAGTAGAACTAGAATTCCGCTGTGAGATTTACTCTAGTTTGGAGTTATTTCACTCTTAACACATTCTCCAAAACTTTTTTTAAAACGGAGAAAAAAGAGACGGTAAATATTCCAAATTGGAGTATCCCCTAAAAACCGACTAAAAGTGGAATGGTTGGTTATTTATTAATTATTCTCATCCATAAAAATCCTTGAAACTAATATTTAGGACAAGAAAATAACATTTTATTAAATTATTGAATATTTTAATAATAAAATTAACGTTATAATTTTTAAATTGAAGAATTCGTTAAAGTTAAATGTCATTGTTATTTTAATATTTGATTCTTATTTTGATTTTTTTAAATTTGTTAAAGATGTTCTTAAATCTTAATGATAATGTTATTATAAAATAAAGGAAGTAAAGAATTAGAGGGTTGAAATTTTGAGCTAGAGTAAATTACACGAACCATCACATGACATTTAACTTTTGGAAGTACACAAGATGTTCCATGATTTCTATTTTGTTACGGTTTTGTTTCTATCTAATGAATGTTAAGTCTCAATGGTAAAATGTCCCACATGTTAGTTATGCAAGGACGATAGAGTCATTTTGCACTACAAGTGAAGCAACATCAACCCTAACACATGCATACACGTGCATGTACACATATAGAGAGAGAGAGAAAGAGACTGTACACATATATAGAGAGAGAGAAAGAGACACGTTCAAATCAAAACCATGTAATTCTTATAAACCGTGTAAACTAATTTCAATCAATAGAAAATTTTCATTTTTTATAATTAAATTTAATCATTAAGGGTATATTGGTCATTTTATAAATCTTAATTAAGGCAACATAATAAAGGAAATTTTATAAATGGTTATGAAATGGGTACATCATGAAATGGGTGCATGATGAATATGGTGCATGAGGATATGAGTACGTGATGAGGTTTAAGATGCATGAAATTGGTGCATGATGAATAGTGAAAATGTTTCATGAAATAGGTTCATGAGGTTTAAGATGTGGTTGGGTTTACCATTTTGCATTTCTTGCTATCATAAAATAAAAATTTTAATATATATATATATATATATATATTTCCTAAAATAAATTAAACTAATCTTGACAATTGATCAAGAAAATGGATGGATATGATTAGTTTACATGGTTTAAATAAATTGGGGCGTTTTTCATTTGATTGCTCCTCTGTATGTATATATATATATATATATATATATATAAAGAGAGAGAGAGAGAGAGAGAAAGAGTTGAGTTCATATGAGAAGAGTATTCAAATAAGAGAATAAACCACAACCAATCCATCTCATCTCATTTTATGGTTACTAGAAGGGTATTCGTACAATACAGCGAAATACATCCCGATTTTAATATTCTGTTTTTTTTTTCTCAGTCGATGTTATAATACGATTTTATGTGGTTTTGAGAAAACGATAATGTTTTTATTTTTGAATAAAATATAAATATAAAGATATATCATAAAAAATTGAAAAAAAAATTATTGATATTGGTATCAAACTAACTATTTAATATTTTACATTTTTGTGTATTTTTTTTAATTCATTTTTGGTTTAATAATATATCTTTTTATAAAGATAATAATTAAATATTTTATTAGAACTCAATGATTACCATAATTATATTTTATATTTTTAAAATGAGATGTTTATCCTCTATTTGATTATGTTTATTTGCAGTTAGTTACACTAATTCAAACATTTTTTTTTGAAGTATATAATATTTATATACGGCAAATACAACAAATAAACTCACATACCCTTCTTACCGTTGGTGAGGTTTGAACCATTGACCTCCTAGGAAGCCAAAGACCACAATACCGCTAGGCCGAAGGCCCTTTGGTGCACTAATTCAAACATGATACTTTAATAAGTTGTACTTACGTATAATTTACTTGTACTCTTGAATTTTAAGTAGTATGTATCAATAAACAATACTTCATGCATAAAAAATAGTTTTTAAGAGTTTTTGTCAAATGTTTTATAATATATTATAGATAATTATGATAATAAGGGTATGAAGATAATTTTAATTTATGTGTCTATACCATATTATAAAGCACTAGAAGAGTACTCGCGCAATGTAATGAGATACATCTTGATTTTAATATTCTATTTTATTATTTGTAAGACTCGAGTTTTAAAAACATTCTCGTTAACTTACCCAAACTATACGTACTTAAATAACAGTCGGTAATTATTGAAGGATTAAAACCGTCAAATTACTAAACTTATTATAATTATATAATATATATATATATATATATATATATATATAGGGGAGCGATCAAATACAAACCACTCAATTTGTACAAACCGTGCAAACTTCATTCAACCAATCATAATTTTTCATTTTGTTCATTTTTTTGTAATTTTGAAAGGTTGATTAATTTTAGAGAAATACATTAAACAGTTTCATTAATTTTAGAAAAATATATGAAACAGTTTCATTAAATATTATATGAAATAATTTCACAACCATATATGAAACAACTTCATCAAAAAAATATTATATGAAACAATTTCA
Organism: Cynara cardunculus var. scolymus; assembly: GCF_001531365.2. Classification (NCBI taxonomy): domain Eukaryota; kingdom Viridiplantae; phylum Streptophyta; class Magnoliopsida; order Asterales; family Asteraceae; genus Cynara; species Cynara cardunculus. The sequence continues at coordinate 114,963 of NW_020200775.1, forward strand.
CAAGATTAAA
>NW_020200775.1:116457-118129 GCF_001531365.2 Cynara cardunculus var. scolymus
AAAGTGATCAATAAATTACGTACTTATATATATATATATATATATATATATATATAAACTCTTGAACTTTTATCGTAAACTCTTGAATCTTTATCGTGAACACTTGATTTTAGTTCGTTGAATTGTATGTTTGAATCTTTCAAGTTTGTTGAATTGATTCTCATATTTTGAAGTAGTTTCGAGTTTTATGAAATATTTTGAAGATTGACTTTTTATGAATGACATCCGGGTAGTGGCACATGTTTAGTTTTATTGGTTTTCAGAACAACACAATTAATGGGCGCATTATTTGGGATGCCTTCTATGGCGGCTTTGTAGTCATGGCGTCCTGCAGGTGAACTCGGTCCACAAGGTTAGGCCCAATAGTGGCTTACGTGAACCCACCTTGTGGACTAGGCCGATTTTATTGGCTCCAGAGCGGATGGATCGATCCTAGGATTACCCACCATGTGACCGTGGTTAAGTTCACGGGGGACTCGGGGTGTGTGCCCGCACGCCGGCCCGATAGTTCTTGTGGTTTGGCCACCCCACAAACACTACAGGAATTGACGGATTGTGTTTAAATGATGTTTTGAAATGAGAGTTGTGAAACGTCTTGATTTCTATTAATTCAGTTTAATTGATTTTTAAGTCTTCCGCTTTATTATCGATGTTACGTATTATTATTTCAAGTTTATATTACAATCTGTTCACTGAGCCCCGTGCTCAGCCGTGTTCTTGTTTCTGACACGGCAGGTTCCAAGTGATACTAATAATGGACGGGACTTGAGATCGAGCGTTTGACTTTTTGGAGTTGGTAAACTCGTTGGTAAATGTATAATATTCTAAACTTATAAATAGTTGATAGAATGTAATATTTTGGATTGTAAAGCATGTTTTAGAAGTTAATATACGTTTGGAGTTTATTAGTAGCTCTGCAATGTTTGCGTCTTAGAATTAAGTCCCGTTAGTGACACCGCCCGTTCCGGACCACGTGGACGGGGGATGTTACATTATTTGTCTCTATCGATATTATAATACGATTTTATGTGTTTTTAAGAGAGCAATAACGATTTTATTTTTGAATAAAATATAAATTTGAAGATATCATAAAAATATGAAATATATATATATATATATATATGTGTGTGTGTGTGTGTGTGTGTGTGTGTGTCAATGTTATTATTAAATCAACTATTTAAAAGTTCTCATTTTTTACGTAATTTCTTTAATTTATTATTTTTATTATAATTTAATTTAAGTTTAATAACGAAATAATTTATTTTTGGTTTAATAATATAACATTTTATAAAAGATAATAATTAAGTATTCTGTTAGAACTCAATGATCATCATAATTATATTTTAGATTTTTTATAAATGAGATGTTTATCTTGTATTTGATTATGTTTATCTGCACTTAGTTACACGAATTCATATATGGAGCTTTAATTAGTTGTACTTTCGCACAATCTACTTGAAATCTTGAGTTTTAAGTAATATGCACAAATAAACAGTACTTTACGCATAAAAGTGGTTTTTAAGAATTTTTGTTAAATATTTTATAATATAATATAGATTATATGTTTTTAAGAAAGCAATAATGATTTTATTTTTGAAAAAAATATAAGTTTGAAGATTTCATAAAAATTTGAAAAACAAATATATCAAAGTTAATTTCAAATCAACTATTT
>NW_020200775.1:121279-122502 GCF_001531365.2 Cynara cardunculus var. scolymus
ATCTTCAAACATATATTTTATTCAAAAATAAAAACATCATCGCTTTCTCAAAATCACATAAAGCCATATTATAACATCGACTGAGATAAAAAATAAAAGAAAATATTAAAATCACGATGTATCTCGCTGCATTGTGTGGATACGCTTCTAGTATATATATATATATATATATATATACATATATATATATATATGATATAACTTAATTAATTTATATATATATTAAATAATAATGAGAATTAAATATTAAATATATTATTAAATCGATTTGATGTTTATAGATTTTAGAGATGCACAATTTACAAGCAATCAACACCCCCTATTATGGGGTGCCATTATCACTCCCCTTTTCTTTATCAGTCCATGATTTTCTTTCATAGATTTTCACAATTTTCTTTGCATTATTTCTTTAACCCTCGTTTGATAGTAACTTTTTTTTTTCGCCATATAGATCAAAAACTATTATTAGTTATTTTTGGATTACGATTAATTTATGGTTTTTTACGATTTTTATATTAAATCATATTAGATATTTTTATTGATTGTCATGTTTTACATTACATGTAATCAAATATATGATAACCTAAAGACTCAATATAGAATCACATGTGATCTATGGATTAAGTTAGACATTAGATTATTTGATCATTTACTGTGCGATTAAGCGTATAATATCACATATGATGAAAGTAATTTATTGAACAACATATATATGATTATATATCTAATAATATAGAAAGTAAAACACATGAAATGTTAACTGTATTAAATCATACAAAATAGATGACAATGTAAAACCAAAACTCTGAATAAAAATCCAAAAATCAACCTAACAAAAGAGATGAAGCAAATCAAACTGTAAAATTAAGCTAAGAAATGATATAAAAATATGTAACATCAAACCCTAAAATTAACCCCACATGCAAAAGAAACACTTTCAGGCTTGTAAAAGGTATTGATTTATCTATAAATTCAAAAAATGTCATCTTCTTCTTTTAGCCTTATTGATTGGATAAGATGGAAGGTTAACATTTTTATTTTATTTTATCATTATTTTCGTTTCAACCTCTTTTTCTCTCTCTCTCTCTCTCTCTTTATATATATATATATATATATATATATATATATATATATCTATAATATATTATAAAATTTTTGATTAAAACTCTTAAAAACGATTTTTTATGTACGAAGTATTGTTTATTGATGCATATTACTTAAAA
>NW_020200776.1:0-8710 GCF_001531365.2 Cynara cardunculus var. scolymus
AGATTTCTCAAAAATATCAAAACCTCTTTGTTTATTATTACAGCATGACCATGTTTTCAATTTTAATGAAGATTGTAGAAAAGCTTTCAACATTTTAAAAGAAGCATTGGTCACTGCTCCTGTGGTAATAACACCTGATTGGTCCAAACCCTTTGAAATAATGACTGATGCAAGTGACTGGGCAGTTGGTGCAGTTTTGGGGCAAAAGAGAGAAAATATTTTTCATCCTGTTTATTATGCAAGCAAGACTCTTAATGATGCTCAAATCAATTACACCACTACTGAAAAGGAATTATTAGCCGTGGTCTTTGCTTTTGAAAAATTCAGATCATACTTGATAGGGACCCTTTCTTGTTTAAAATTTGTGCAGATCAGGTGATTAGAAGATGCATCCCAAAAGAAAAAGTACCATCAGTTCTACAGCACTGCCATGCAGGACCATGTGGAGGACATTTTGGAGAAAGTAGGACAGCGTCCAAGGTTTTGCAATCAGGACTCTACTGGCCTACTTTGCACAATGATGCTCAGAACTTTGTAAAAAGTTGCAATGAGTGTCAGAAGAGTGGAAATATCTCTAGAAGAAATGAAATGCCTTTAAATGGAATTCTAGAAATAGAATTATTTGATGTTTGGGGTATAGACTTCATGGGACCTTTTTCTCTGTCCAATAATTGTGCCTACATATTGGTAGTTGTGGACTATGTGTCCAAATGGGTGGAAGCCATGGCTTGCCATTCCAATGATGCTAAAACTGTTGTGAAATTCTTACAAAAGCACATTTTCACTAGATTTGGCACACCTCGTGCCTTAATCAGTGATGAAGGCACCACTTCATAAACAACATGTTAGAAGAAGTTCTGGATAAATATGACATCAAACATAGGGTAGAAACTGCCTACCATCCTCAGACCAACGGATTAGCTGAATTGTCAAATAGGGAGATAAAAGGGATTTTGGCCAAAGTAGTCAAGCCACATAGAAAAGATTGGGCTTCTAAGTTAGATGATGCATTATGGGCCTATCAGACTGCTTACAAAACCCCTATTGGTATGTCTCCCTATAAATTGGTCTTTGGAAAAGCTTGTCATTTACCAGTGGAATTAGAGCATAAGGCCTATTGGGCCATTAAGGAACTAAACATGAGTTTAGATGAGGCCGGAAGAAAAAGGACTTTGCAGCTTTGTGAACTGGAAGAACATAGGAATTTTTCCTATGAAAATGCTAAGCTTTACAAAGAAAATACCAAAAAATGGCATGATAAAAAAATTCTTCCAAAAGAGTTCATAGAAGGCCAAAAAGTCCTGTTGTTCAATTCAAGGTTAAAATTATTTCCGGGAAAGCTGAATTCCCGATGGACCGGACCTTTTGTTATTGCCAGGGTATACCCCTACGGAGTCATTGATCTGATAGATCCAGAGAGGGGTACCACGTTCAAAGTGAATGGACAAAGAGTAAAACCTTTCTTTGAGTCCATAATTCCTACGCAACCTGTTGAAGTTATCTTTTTAAAGTAATAAGTCTCTGTAAATATTTAATATTTATATATATATATATATATATATATATTTATAAGCTATTATTTTCATTTTATCTTGCATTTTCAATTTTTTCAGACTAAGTTTTTAATTTTTATATAGAATCAATATCTATTTATTTCATAATGTATAATATATTAGGTTTAATTTTTGGATCATGCTTTAACTGTCTTTGGGCCAGCCGGCCTAATCTCTCAAATAAACAGGCCCGGCTAAGAAAAAAATTGATGGCCATCCTCATTTCTTAACAGGCCACTATACGAGAAGCCCAAAAGATGAATCCGTACTCACAAAGCCCAAAATTTTGAAGACTCTTGGTWCGGCCTGTCAAYAATCCCGCGCGTTCGTACCAGACCTCGACCGGAGAGTGTCCTTTCGTCTCCAAACTCTCAACTCACCAGCYCCATCATCGTACTCGCTAAACCAAGAACAGTCAGCCATAGCTCATCTTATTTTCTCGACGCAACCGTATTCCTCTTCTTCGAAGCACCCGTCACCAGTAGCTCATCAAATAGCAATTTTCWAGWCGRAAGGGACTTCATGAGACCTGACATTGCTAAGMAAGGTACAAATTCTRAYTCATAGCACAARTCGATCRATAACTGGCATTGATCAGAGRAAGTTTTRAAWTTTGTGAAACCAAACCTTGGAGAAGAAGATTAAAGGCTTTAAGAACCCCTGATCACTATTCATTCACCATTCGGTTTAAGTTCAAGCCACTGTTCACCTTTGTTCTCCTTTGCTCTGAGAACCACTACACAATCCCTATTTCATTTGAATGGCCATTATTAAAAAAAGAGCAAGAAGAAGGGAAGGGGAAGCAGATTCTATGCCTCCTGAGACCACTCATGAACAAACCCATGTTAGTGAGGAGGAGCCTATTGATGCCATCCCTGTGAGACAAGTTCCTTTTGCCAAACCAACACCTGCACCATTCACTAAACCCCAGACTCAAGCTCCTGTGATGATTAAGCCTGAACCACAACCTTTCTCACAATATCAATCCGGCCCTTGAATGACAAGGAGCAGAGCCAAGGGCCTGATTAATTTCAAGCCTGAGAAGCAACCAAAGGGGACTGTGTTCGATGTATCTGATGGAAGTGATTCGTTACCTGAGAGTCCTGAGGCTAAAACCAATACACTCGGAGCATCACAAGTAGAGCATCCTTCATTGACTACTTTGGCAGATGCTACAACCAAGATGAACACTCAAAGCCTGCATCCCAGCACCACAGAAAGACTATATGCAGGTTTGACATTCACTAAACCTCTGACTATGGATTTACTGTCTGGTTTTCCTGTTTATCCACAGGCTAGTGTTGGCTTTATAAAAAGATCTGTGGATGAGGCCATTGCTGCCTCAAATGAAGCATTAGGCTTAAGATCAGAAAGATGTGCACCCACCATGTCAATAGTCTACTCTCAGTCATCCATGGCTGTTCAAACTCCAAAGAAGGGAAGTTCATCCCTTAAACACTATGTTGATGCTGCTTTGGCAGCTATGGACAAAGCAATTAGAAGAGAACCAGAGTGTACAACAGCCCCTGTTCAACCGACTGTCCCTACCACACATGCACACCCTTTCTTTAGAAACAGGCCCACTGAGTTCAATTTTTTGAACCCCCCACACTTCACCAATATACCTGTTTCATCATCAACCATAGAACCTACACTACTCAAGTATGCATCCACATCTAGAATAGCATCTGTTGGAACAGTGTATAAACCAACCCCTGTCCAAGCAATGCCTAACACAGCCACCATTGAAACTACCCCTGTTGAACCAATACAGAAACCTACCCCTGTTGCAACTACCACCAGCCCTCTACCCTCACCGAACCATCCCATAACCATACCTTCCACACCCACTGAACCCATTCCTTTGCCACAAACTGTATCTATCCAAGAATTGGATTTTGTCCTAGGCTTATCACCCTCTAACCCCAGCCTTACACCCTTTGAACATAACGAAGACCCCTCTGACCCTCAAAACACACCAGTTACTCAAACACCACCACCATCACCACATTCCACTCAACCTAGCCCAAACCAACCCCCTAGCCCTATAGACTCTGGGACTCATAATTATTATGAGGGTGCACCTGTGCATGGCAGCCCAGAAATGGAAAATGAAAGAGATGAGGTGGATACCGGGGCCAGTTTGAAAAGAAAAATGCCAAGAAGAAAGAGAGTAACCAGAGTGGAGACAAGAAGCTCAAAGAGGAGAAGAGAAGAAAGTGACAGGTCTGAGGAAGAGGACAGAGCACCAATAAGAAGAAAAAGGACGGAACAGTAGTTTGAAGACGGGCCTGGTATATTTCTGAAACCCAAGCATTTGTTTAGCACACCCCTTGCTAGAAAAACTTACTTTCAGTATTCTGAAAAAGTGGGGGTGACACAAAAGGGTTTTACTCAGCAGCTATTGATGGCCAATCCGAGCATTAAGGCCACAATAGAATTTTTAGGATGGGAAACATTATGTGACGTACCTAACCAATATAATCTTAGTTGGGTTAGGGAATTTTACACTGAGGTGGCCGTCACGGATGGGGTGAATTTGAAAGTAAGAAAGACCCCTGTCTCATACTCCCCTACTGCCATTAATGACTTATTAGAGCTCATCCCACCTTCCTACTCCGAGCTTGATAGGTTAACTGCTGGGTGTACTGATGAGGAGCTTGAGATGATCTTAGCCACTGTAGCTAAGGAGGGGGCTGTATGGAGTTTCAAAGGAAAGGCTAGGTTGCTTAAGACCCAATATCTGAAGCCAGAGGCAAATTTATGGTTTTACTTCATGAGACATACCATCCACCCCACCAGCCATGATACAAATCTGTGCCTAGAGAGTGTTCTGATCCTATATTGTATCTTAGAGGCTAGACCTTTTGATGTTGGGAGAATGATGTGCTCCAACATAAAGGCCTGTGGGGAGAGAACCAATGGGAAGTTGCTGTACCCTTCATTAATTCATAGATTGTTGCTAAAAGCCCAAGTCCTATGTTTGCCCAAGGATGTGATGTCAATGGAGAAAACCTCCATAGACAAGAAAAATATGGACAAATTAATGAGAGTGAATGCAAAGGTTCAACCAGATGCACCAACATCCTCCATGGCAGCTCTGAAGGCTGAGTTGATGAAGGCCATGGACGATCATGCCAGCAGTTTGAAGAAAGTGATAGTGAAGAAACATCAAAAATTGATGAAGAGAGTTGATGACTTGAAGAAGGAAGTGGACACTTTGAAGAAGGAAAGGGTACAGTGGGCTGAATACAAGACACAGAAGGAGAGGATGCTTAGGGCTGCCACCAAGCATGGGCAATCAAGGAGTACAGTCAAGCTTCCACCTCCACCCAAATCCATCCTCTTGCAGCATTTTGATTCACCTACTCAGTCTGAGTAGGACATGTTCTAATTCCATAACTCTTTGTATATATATATCTCCATCTTTAGTCATGCATGATCAGTTAGATGAATTTGGTATTATATTTGCTGTTTCTAAAGCAATTGCTATTTTGCTGATTTTAAGTTATCTTTCATATTTTATGATTGCTGTCCTCAAAAACTTCATATATGCAGCTTTCTGTTTCACTGTTTTAAGATTTAAGGTATATTTTGCTATTTGGAATTTGGTACCCCTGTTTCCTCTGTTTTGGCATGAGCACCTAAGGTCCTAATAGTTTTGATCTGCTGTCATTCCTCTATTTGACAAACCATGCTTTGTTTGTTTTTGCTGTTTGTAAGACTTACACTCTACTGTTCTCTAATCTGCTGTTTTAAGAAGTTTCCATTTTAATTTGCTGTTTTGAGTATTACCTTTGTCACTTCTATTTTGCCACAACAGAACCTATTAGCTCAGTTTTTCTTTCATTTTAATTTGCTGTTTTAAAACTTTGTTTTGGTGTCTGTTTTGCTGTTTGCTGATTTGCTGTTTTAACCATAAAGTGTGCTGGCTGCGTATGCATAGTTATTGTCTGCTGTTTTGATGAATGGCCAAGATAGATCTGCTGCTCAATCCTCTGTGTTGGCAAAACCAAGTTTGATTGTTGCTGTTTTTAAGACTCAACCTCTGCTGCTTCTAAGTTTGTTTTGCTGTTTTGTTTTGCTGTTTTTAGGCACCATCCAAGTTTTAGTTTGTTGTTTAAGGGCATATGCTACCTGCTGATTACTTCCTGCTGTTTGCTGTTTAAGGCTGAGCATTGAATGTCCCATTTCTGTTTGCCAAAACAGAGGGTTTTTGTTTGATCTCTAATCTACTGTTTTTAGATTTCATGACTTTTTGCTGTTTTTAGTTAACAATAATTTGCTGATTTGATACTATAGTCTTAGMCTGGCAYTTTGRTTTGCTGWTTTCATTTTGATTTGCTGTTTTACAATGGAGCAGGGCCTTTCATGCATGCTTTGATTTGCTATTTTAAAGCCTAAGCAGCACCCTTCTTACATGCTATTTTGCTGTTCTGACATTAGTAACTTATGTTTGATTTGCTGTTTTCAGGATTTTTCCCTTTTAATTTGCTGTTTTAATCTTGTACAAGGGGTGTATACAGTTCAATTTTCCTGTTTCTTTGCTGTTTATGACATCATCCTGTGGGGTGCATGTGTTTTTCTTTTCATTTGCTGTTTTAAGCYTTATGCAGCCTTACTTAGATCTTTTATTTGCTGTTTTTGACAAGACACCATGCAATGCAAGTTTAGATTTATTGTTATGATTTGCTGTTTTAATCTTGTAAAAAGGGGCTCATGCAGCTAACTGTTTTGAACCACTTGCTTGTTTGTTTTCATTTTATCTCCCTTGAGATATTTTTGCTGTTTTTAATTAGTTCATTAACACTCATATTTTGCTGTTTTTAAGATATCAAATAATATTGGGAATGCATTGTTTTGCTGTTTTGCTGTTTCTGCTGCTTTAACATAATAAATAGTTTTTAATTTGCTGTCCACTTTGTTGTTTGCTGTTTTAAGTTACTGTTTTCAACTTTGTTGTTTTAATCCTACAAGGCATGTAATGACTAACAAATTTGAAGCCTTAGGCTTGCCTATGTAGAGATATTCCTTTCTATTTGCTGTTTATAGTATGCAGACTTAATCATGCACTATTTTTGTGTCTTACTTCTGTTTGGTTATTTTGCATAGCTGATCTGATGACTCTGAGGGAGGACTTTGGTTGATGTTCTCATTTGCTTACGTCCCTCCTCAATGCTAAATACAGTTTCAAATGTATCATGAGAAGACAATGGCAATCCCATTGTCTTGTTCTTTTTAATCTTTTTCATGGCAAAACAATGGCAATCCCATTGTTTGGTTCTAGTTGGGCAATCTCATGGTAAAACAATGGCAATCCCATTGTTTGGATTCATATGGCCATGTTGTTTGATGATGCAGTCCTCTGGTTGACTGTTTTGATTTAAAGCTCATCCTTGGTACCACATCTTAACTCTAGGGTCAACTTGACTTAGAGTTGGACTGTTGGTTTTGTTTAAAGCTTTTCCTTGAGTCTTTAAGTCCTTTTATTTTCACAAGATGACCAAGTCACACTTATGACTTCTCATCTTTGCTTTTCTGTTTCAATTATTTTTTATTTTTTAGTTTGTTTGCTTTTCTATTTCAATGGTTTTTAGTATTGAGTCCTTTTCCTTTTAAAGATAGTCAATTACACTTGTATTAATCATCTTTGCTTTTATGTTTCATTTTAGGATTTTGGGCACTGATTTTAAGTAGCATGTCTTCCTTTAGCCTTATATGCACCAAAAATAGAATAAAAGATGAATTTGTTGTATAAATGCTTGAATTGATGCCATAGCCACAATAATCCAAAGCCTATCCATCTTTGTCTTAATTTGAGCCTCTAGAACTAGCCAACCATTTCAAAATCTTTCACTTGATTCAACTTAGGCCTTCATTTCATTTTGGCCAACTTGTAGCCTTCATACACTTACAATGAGGACATTGATTCCCTTAAGTTTGGGGGAGGGTCCTAAAAGTACCAAACACTTTATAGAGTTCATGAAACATAAGCATTAAGACCAAAAGACAAACAAAGGAACATAGTTCCATGTCTTGTGCATACAAAAGAGTGTCAATATACACCAGAATGTTTGAAAAGGACCATAGTGTCCAAAATACCTCAATCTGAGATGCATAGCAGTAAAATTGTGCTATGGAGTGAAAAAAGTGAGAAGAGGTAAAAGGCATGCATTGAAAAGAAAAAGCCAAATGCAAAACCCAATTCAAAGACCCAATCTATCTGTTGAATCTAGTATAGCAAAAGAAATGTAGKCTAGCTTATGGTTTGGTAATATGAAAGATTTAAGTTTGGGGGAGCTAGGTTTATGAAGGGCTATGAATATCAAGCATCAAGTCATGAGTATAACACTTTCATTCAAAATTTATAAAAATATGCATATTTTGGCTATGGAATGTTTATGCTCAGATTTTTTTTCATTTATTAGAAATTTGAGTCTTTTTTATTTGTCATTTTCTGTTGTTTGGGGACAAACAACAATTCAAGTTTGGGGGTGTGATAAGTATTAATTTATTAACCTTATTACATCATTTTCTTAAACATTTTCCTTTGTTTTATTTGCCCATTAGTGTCTTAATTRAGTCTTTTTATGTCTTTTTCATATATTGGTAGTTATATAGTATATCTTATGTTAATTCCCTGTTTATGCAGGTTTTTGAAGATTTTTGGGCCCAGTCCTGCGGMAGTCCTAYAGGACCAGGAGTGGCRAGGTCCTATAGGACYTGTCCGAAARCTGGAAATSTTTTGGGCCGWGAAAGAATGGGCTAATCCAAAGAGAAGGCTTGGTCAACAACCTTGGGCTTAGTCAAAACCCAGCTTGGAGGGAACTTTTGTTTTATTAGTTGGCATCCACCATGGAGCTTCTCTTGGCCTATATAAAGGAGTTAAAGGCTCTTGTTTAAACTACACAACTTTTCACCAACAAAAACCATTTAGCCACTTAACCATCTTATGTCCTTTTATAGACTTTGTGAAAATCTTGTGTTAGCTACTCTCAAGAACATTACCTTCGGTTCTAAGTTTTCGTTTCTTGTTGTTTGATATTTCAAGAACCGATTTTTGTAAGTTGTGATCTTATTCTCAAAGTTTATTTTAAGTACTCATATTTAATCCTCATCTCGCTTCTAGTTTCAAGTTACATTACGTTTTCTTGTCT
>NW_020200776.1:9750-11263 GCF_001531365.2 Cynara cardunculus var. scolymus
TAATGTCTTAATCAACTGTTGCACCCTGTGCTTCTTTTTAAGATTGATATTTTCTTAGTTGTTAATCAAACCTCCCCATTTTAGATAAATCAAATCCTTCGATTCGTCATCTGAAATTAGTTTTTATAAACTGGACTTTTTGAATTAACTTTACAAGCTATCTCTGTGGGAACGATAATCTGGTACTTTTTACCATTATTACTTGTTACGAGACGACAGTAGTTCAAGGTGTATACTTGCACCGAGATCTATTTTTGTGTTGGAATCTAAGGTTGAATAAACCGACCAGCAACTCTTGAAAATGATGCTGTGCCAAAACGTCCAAGTCTGGTAAAAGACCAGCTACTGTGCTGAATCGATCAAGTATGGGCGACCAGTGCCTCTGTAAGAAGAACCAGAGCCTCTGTGAAAAGACACCAGAGCATCTGTGAAGAGACACCAGAGTCTTTGTGAAGAGACAACAGAGCCTTTGTGAAGAGACGCCAAGGCATCTATGAAGACACCAGAGTCTCTGTGAAGAGACAACAAAGCCTCTGTGAAAAGACACAGAGCCTCTGTGAAGAGACAAGCATCTATGAAGAGACAACAGAGTCTCTGTGAAGAGACAAGAGAGCCTCTGTGAAGAAACGCCAGAGCCTCTGTGAAAAGACAACAGAGCCTCTATAGCTGTCACCAGAGCCTCTGTGTTAGTACAGACCAGAGCCTCTGGTTGTTCTATCCTCTGGTCTTTTAGACGACCTCTTCAGGATCCTATTCTGGATAAGGCTAACCCTAAAAGACTTAGTTTTCAAATAAAGATCCCATAATAAGGTTCTAACCTGGAAATCCAAAAGTGCAGAGTTGTTATAGCCTCCCCAACCCCAGAAAAATTTCGCCTCGAAATTTAATCGTCTGCGCTTCAATTCATGGTTGGCTTGAGAAAAGGTGGGGATACTTGTTCTTCATGAAGTCTTCCCTTTCCCATGTGTACTCCGGTCCATTCTTGGAATTCCAATGAACCTTCACGATGGGTATTCTACTACGTCTCAACTGCTTAACTTTTCTATCCAAGATCTCCAAGGGTTTTTCAACAAAATTCAGTCGATCAAAAACTTGCAAGTCTTCCAGAGGTAAAACCTGGGTTTCATCTGATAGGCATCTCTTGAGATTCGATACGTGGAATGTGTCGTGGATAGCGCTTAATTCTGGGGGCAGATTTAGCTTATATGCCACTGGTCCAATTCTTTCTATTATTTCGAAAGGACCAATATAGCGAGGGCCCAACTTTCCTTTCTTTCCAAAACGAATAACTCCTTTCCAAGGCAAGACCTTTAGAAAAACTTTATCACTCTTCTGGAATTCTAAAGGTTTCCTCCGGTTGTCGGCATAGCTTTTCTGTCGATCCCTAGCAGCCTTGAGTCGGTCTTTGATTACCCTGACCTTATCGGTGGTTTCTTGGATAACATCGGGTCCAGTTAACTGTTTATCACCAATTTCTGACCAACACAATGGGGATCTACACTTACGCCCATAC
>NW_020200776.1:15596-17281 GCF_001531365.2 Cynara cardunculus var. scolymus
GGATTGCAAGCTCTGAAAGTTTTGTAAGTACATTCCCGTGGTGGCCTAGGCTCCGAGTTAGAGGGTTGGTTGGCATTTAAACCAGCAGCCACTTGGCTGACTATGTTAGGGAGTGCAGCAATGAGTTGCTCCGAAACGAGTTGTGCTAAATCGGGGTTTTCTCTTCTCGGCGGCATTTTGAATCCTAAATAGAATAGAATTTATAAGTTTGAGGGTAACATAAAGTGGTAGCTTTCCATAAAATTTCGATGATGCTTAAATATTTTTCTCGTATGACAAAGGATAAGAAGATGACAAAGAATCGATATAAGGCATATTCAATCGCATAACCAATGGATATAATAGAAATTCCTCCCAAAAGATATCATGCATTGATTTTTCGATATTAAGTACAAAACAGAGTTTCTAACTTCTGATCAAAAGAGTAATCCATTCTAAATTGCTTCTAAAGCAACATCCATCCAATGACTATCCCTAGTGCTAACATCATCATGCTACAAACAAATAGCCACCTATATAACCTCCTAATTTCTCGTCTGGCGGCAACAACAGTGTCCCCATTCCACACTATGCTCTGTTGATGCGCTTCCACTATTTCAGATAGGTTGTTGAGGATGTTGTGGTGATATCCGAGTCGAACCTGATGCATCTGCGTGTCATCCGCAATCCTTCTCATCCAATCCTTCTAAGATGGGTTCATCCCTTGCGGATAGGTCGCCGACATACCGGTCACGATTTGAGTCATTCTGTTCCCACCATGGGGTTGGGACGACTCCCCTACGACCCTATGAGAGTTCCCGAATGTCACCCTCTATGGTAATGGTATACTCTTTCGAGGCGTGACTCTGATTCTTGGACCTTGCTGGGCTCGCGACGGAACATCAGGTGCTGGCTCCATTGGGGGTAGGTAGGACACTTATGGTGCAGCCATAGCATCACTAGAAACCGTGTCCTGGTCATATGGGTCCACCTCTTCGCCGCGAGTTGGGTTCCTTTGAGAGCGACTGACTACGTATCCAGAATCATCAACGGAATATTCGCTTGAATCTGAAGGCATCATCGAGATCTGTGACATGAACAATCTTGRTTACTAAGGTGTATCCTCTAACAAAAGMTTAGCGATTCAGAGGAAACTTCTAGACAACACTAAGTCTCAACAAACATGCTAGGATCCCTAAACAACATCCCTGGTTTCTACACCAGAGCTTCTGCTAATATAAGACTAGAGCCTCTGTTTCCTCACAGAGCTTTCGAGACCAGAGCCTCTGTTCACAGAGTGCCTACCAGAGCTTCTATGGCAATTTCAATACTTAGGTATGCTAAGGGTTCCTTTCAACGACCCTCTGATCCTACCTCTTGCCCCAACCAGAGCTTCTGGTAGTGAGACCAGAACCTCTGTGGCAACCCCTATACTTGTCGTTCAAGTATTTCATGCATGGATCCTCTGGTTCTCCTATTCGTCCATGCCAGAGCTTCTGATCATAAGACCAGAGCATCTGCGGACACAACGATAGCGAGAGTTGAGCATTCCAACTTCCATYGYCTCTGGTCTTCTTGACCAGTGCCTCTAATCCTAGGAAATGGATATTCGTAAAAGTGGAACAAGGCTCATGCTTTTCTTGATAGTTTCAAAACTGGAGCATACTTCTAATGAGATCGATTAAGTTCTTTTCATTACACATAAA
>NW_020200776.1:19896-26533 GCF_001531365.2 Cynara cardunculus var. scolymus
AGCCTCTGTGAAAAGAGCCAGAGCCTCTGTGAAGAGACGAGCATCTATGAAGAGACACCAGAGTCTCTGTGAAGAGACAACAGAGCCTCTGTGAAGAAATGCCAGAGCCTCTGTGAAAAGACAACAGAGCCTCTGTAGCTGTCACCAGAGCCTCTGTGTTAGTACAGACCAGAGCCTCTGGTTGTTCTATCCTTTGGTCTTTTAGACGAACTCTTCAGGATCCTATTCTGAATAAGGCTAACCCTAAAAGACTTAGTTTTCAAATAAAGATCCCGTAATAAGGTTCTAACCTGGAAATCCAAAAGTGCAGAGTTGTTACAACAACGAGTCCGGATCTGGAAAGCAAACCGATATAACGAGATCATAATATGGAATAGACTCAAGAGACGGAATCAAAGACAAATCAAGATCGTGTGACTCAATTTAAGACCAAAAAAATTCATATGAATATATATATATATATATTCAAAACAATATATAACAATTAACTATATAACTCACCGAGCAACCGTATAATACCGAAAAGCTCCGAAATGAGCTCACAAAGCAAGTCCAAGCTACCACACCTAGAATGCTTCCAAAGCATCAAAATATGTCCTAATTACCCCTTGGAGTGAATGTACAAAATCTCATAAGCAACCAATATAAGAAACTCATGTTATACACATATCATATTTGAACACTTTGCCTAGATTTCTATGTACAGCTGCTGCTTGCAGAACTATTTTGCCCATTTTAAACTCGAATTCATGTCTTGATCATAAAATAAGAAATAAACTAAACTCAATTATCTAACTAAGAAAATTAGTTTCACCTTATTTGGATTTTTCTATGATTTTATACAGTTTTTCAAAATCTGCACATTTTCAGTGCATTCTTAAGTGGAAATTCTCATTTTCATACATTTTTTCAAACCATTTCGATTCCAAATTATTCCAACTTCTGAATTTCAACTTAATATAACATATTTGACATAAACAACCAAAATACAACCCTTATTTTATCATATATTCTCTCCCAAATCATTGACTTGATCAAGTCAAAGTTCATATGATGAACTTGCATAAATCTTGATAATCTTTTGAATCTAATGATCATTTCATGCCATAAATACTAAAATGCACTCATTTTATACACTTAAGATCAAACCCATATGAAACCCTAACTCTTTCTCAACATGCAATCCATATAACAAGAATATCAACCAAGAACAAGTGCAAAAATGGATTATACCTTACTTGATGATCAAATCGTTCAAAGATGTTGTAATGCCTCTTTGATTTGAGTTGAATCGAGCCTATGTGTGTGAAAATTGCACCTCTAGTGTGTGTGTGAGTTCTGGACTCAAATGACATGAAAAATGGGCCAAAAATCCAATTTCTTATGCTAAAACCCGAGTTGTGTCGGGTTGACCCGACTAGGTACCCATTTTGATTATCAACACTTAAAATATTCACAACTTTTCGCTTGGACCTCCGTTTTCTATGAGGTTTTCGCCTACACGTTCATAAAGAGATAATCTATAACATCAAACAAAAATATTCTAGAAAAGATCTCCCAAAAAAATCAGTTTTACGTATCTATTTGACGTGAAATTTTTCCCAAATCCTCTAATATATTCCTAAGAAGTATAATTATAAAATTTTAAACCCAAACTCCCACTAAATCATAGGTTCTCTTATAAGGACATTACTACAACACTAAGTAAAATTTTCCCCTTTGACATAACATGTATCACAACTTCTCACATAATATTCTCTTTAACATAATAATTAAACATACTTAGCAAATAATTTGGGAATATTAGAAATTGGATGTTACAAATACCTCCTCCTTTTGAGGATTTCGTCTCCGAAATCACTGTTATAGAAATAAAGAAGGGTATTTTGCCTTTATATCATTTTTACGCTCCCACGTTCAATTTGGTCCCCGATGGTGTTTCCACTTGATCAATACCAAGTCTACCTCCTTATTACGTAGTTTCACTTTTCTCTCGTTCAAAATTGATTCTAGTTCTTCACTGTATCTTAATTTCTCATCTACTTTGACTTCGGATAAGAACACCGTCTCTCCATGTTTACCCAAGCATTTACGTAAGTACCCGACATGAAACACATCGTGTATCCCCGTAAGTTCCTCCGGTAACTCTAGTCGATAAGCCTGTTTTTTGATACGCTCCAATACTTTGAACGGGCCAATAAATCGTGGACTTAACTTACCTTGTTTTCGGAATCGAAGCACGCCTCGCCAAGGAGAAACTTTCACCATTACCATATCACCAACCGAGAACTCGATTGGCCTTTTGCTACGATCTGCATAAGACTTTTGACAATCTTGGGCAACTTTCATTCTTTCGCAAATAATCTGAATCTTGTCATGAGTGATCTGAATGAGTTCAGGACCAACTAAAACTTTCTCTCCCGTCTCTCGCCAACACAAGGGTGTACGACACTTACGTCCATATAAATAATAAATAAAAGAATACCTAATATCAAATTCTTTCGAGTTTTTGGTTGCATATGTTTTATTTTTAAATGACAAAGAAGACAGAGGGAAGTTCGCTGCTAAAGCTGATGAAGCGGTCTTTGTTGGCTATTCTAAGACATCTGCTACGTATAGGGTCTACAATAAAAGAACCAAAATCATCAATGAGAGTGTGAACGTCTCTTTTGATGAAGTCATTGATGTGGCTTCTGAACAATTAGTTTAGGACCCGGGCTGATAATTAATACTACACGGAAAGCTGATCAACCTGGATCGTCAAATTCTGATAAAGCTGATTTAGATTCTTTATTTGAGAACTTTTATGAAGAATATTTTGAAAATAAATCTAATAAGTCTAATGATTTGTCCAGGGATATGTAATATTCGGGTTTCAAGTTTTGATTTAAGATTTTGGAACGAATATATATATATATATATATATGTGTGTGTGTGTGTGTGTGTATTAGAAATGTGTGAAGTGTGTGTTAGTGTTGAGGTATGTGTATAAGGGATATGTTTTTTTTTTAAATAAAAAAGGGGGGAGGGAGGTTGGCTGGATGCGTCGCCCACCACATTCCCTTAGTAATATATATATATATATATATATAGAAAGTTTGAGATAGATGAAAAGGTTTTACACACTTTCTATAATAGGAAAGACTTTTTGGTGAATCATACGGATTGGCAGAAAAAGAAGAAGAGAATTCAAAGCTAGGATATCCGATTTTTAAGGTGAGTGTATATTGCTTTAAAGTATTGGTTATTACTTCTTTTACTGCTAGAATATGCTATTTATGAACTGCATTTCATAAATATTTGGTTAAGTCCTTAAACCGGACAAAGAGTGTCCGAAGTTCTCCTTAAACCGGTCAAGAGGTGACCGGATTTCATCTAAACCGGTCAAGAGGTAACCAGATTTCCCTTAAATCACTCATGTGTCATTCGATGAAAGCCTAAACCGCTCAAGTGTTGTCCGGATATCTCCTTAAATCTTCCAAGTGTTAACCGGATTAAGAGCTAAACCGCTCAAACCATGTCCGATTTATTCTTTTTCTACTCTAAGTGAAATCCGGACAAGTTTGACCGGACTTCAAATCCGGCTAATGTGTTGAAACTTTTGAGATGAAATGGCGGTGTAACTGCGAGAGAGATGAAATGGCTGTGTAACCGCGAGAGAGATGAAATGGCGGTGTAACCGTGAGAAAGATGAAATGACGGTGTAACCGCGAGAGAGATGAAATGGCGGTGTAACCACGAGAGAGAGGAAATGGTGGTGTAACAGCGAGAGAGATGAAAAAATATGTGATAGATAAGGATAAAATGTTTGTGATATACAGGTTTGATTCTAAACTGCTAGTTTAGAAAGTATGTTGTTGATATGAGTTATTGTTAGGATCAAGCGCTTACCCACTACACCAAAAGCAATTGCCTTGGTGAAGGCGCAACCTTATTTCCCTTATAGCGTAGCAGCCAGCGCCACATTTCGATTTAGGAAGATGCTGGAACCGTGACCAACAATCCCCCCCAGCATCTGCCGGTACTAATAAGAGCTTCGGTAGAAGTCAATGGCCGTGCAACATTCCTTTCTCATAATTATGCACTCCTTGCATATTATGCACACCATGGGATTCGAACCCGTGACCTGCTCTGATACCAATTGTTAGGATCAAGCGCTTACCCACTACACCAAAAGCAATTGCCTTGGTGAAGGCGCAACCTTATTTCCCTTATAGCGTAGCAGCCAGCGCCACGTTTCGATTTAGGAAGATGCTGGAACCGTGACCAACAGTTATGTACACTCACTAGACCTTTTGGGTCTAACGCTCAGTTGTTGGACTAACCTGTTTTGCAGGTCATCATTCTTCACAGGATAGAGGCAAGGGAAAAGTTTAGAATTGATGACTTTTTGTTACTCATAAATGTATTAAAGAAAGTTTTTGTTAGTCCATATTTTGTAAACATTATTACATTATGTGTTATGAGTATGATGATGTGGATTATCTGTCTAGTGGAAATTGAGGGTTGTTACAGTTGGTATCAGAGCCTTAGTTTAAGGGATCTGGGTATTTGCGAAATACTTAAACTTAAACTAGATGTGTGGAAGTTATAATAATAGGTTTCACTCGGACTATGCACATGAGGAATATGTTATAGTTGAACCTATTATGAGAAAGATAGATTATATGTGATTGATATAATCTGAGTTATGGATAGACATGAGGATAAATGTGTTATTATATTGTGATTATGAGAATAATCATGTGTGTTTAAATGTGACAGAAAAAGTTATATACTGAGAAATGGCAGATAATCCTTATCAATCAGAAAGGACCTCTACTGGTTATGGAAGAGGTCGGGGAAGAAGAAACGTAACACAAGAAGAGGACCCAGAGAATGTGATGACGATAGAAACGCGAAGTCGTAGCAGGGGTTGAGGAAGAGGTAGAGATACTAGACAAGAACATGAACTGTCGGCTCAAGAAAGTTCAATGTCTGATCCAGAAGTGGTAAGAAATCCCGATTATCAGGAGGAAGCCAGAGCTAGTACACCGGTAACTGGTACATCTGTACCCCTCACACCTCAACTTTGATGCACTAAGAAAACTAGCCACACAAAATTTGGTCAAGGGAATTCCTTCTCTCAAATTCGAAAAAGATCATCTTTGCTTAGCATGTGAGTTGGGAAAACTAAAAAGGGCCTCACATAAAACTAAGTCAGAAACCTCCTACACCAAGCCCTTGGATATGCTTCACATAGACCTCTGTGGGTCGATATCAACTCAAAGTCTCTCTGGAAAGAAGTATATGTTGGTATTGGTCGATGAATACTCTAGATACACTTGGGTTGAATTCGTAAAGAAGAAACAGATGGTCTAGACCTACTCATTGGAGTGATGAAAAGGCTACAAGTCCTTCTACAACAAAAGTTAGTAAAGGTTCGTAGCGATAATGGAACTGAATTCAAAAATGCCAAAATCRATRACKATCTCTTCAGTGAAGGCATTACTCAAAACTTTTCATCAGCTAGAACTCCACGACAAAATGGAGTAGTAGAACGACGAAATCGAACCCTTGTGGAAGCAGCAAGGACCATTCTCGCTTCATCGGAGTTACCAATCACATTCTGGGCTGAAGTTATTTCCACGGCATGCTTCACCCAGAATCGATCAATCATCAACAAGAGACACCAGAAAACCCATATGAGCTCATCAACCAAAGAAGACCAAATGTCATATATTTTCATGTCTTTGGGTGCATATGCTTTGTACTCAACGATAGAGAATATCTTGGCAAGTTTGACAAGAAATCCGATGAGGGAGTCTTTCTGGGCTATTCTCAAACCGCCAAAGCCTACAGAGTCTACATCAAAAGGACTAGAAAATTGTTATTGAAAGCATCAACGTGTCCTTYGATGACTCTACCCCAATGACTTCTGGACACAATAGTTCAGAACTCGGACTTCAACGAAGAGCATCTGATTCATCACTTAGCAAACCCAGTGAATCAGAGTTGGCTCAATTATTTTAAGACATCTTCGAAGAAGAAGTAGCTTCTGGACATGAATCTAATGCAAAATCTATATACAGAAGCGATGAAGATCATGCAGTCTCCAATGCTGTAGGTACATCTCTTACAGAAGCTCATGCTACATCATCTACTTCTTTTATGTCTTCAAATCATACTCAAGAACAGAGTCTAACTCTGGAGATGATCTCGTTGAGGGGGAGCAAGCAGCTCCATCAGTCGATGAAGAACTGCATCCTGTTGCTTCAGAACCTCAATCAAACACCAAGTGGACAAAAAATCACCCACATCGCCAAATCATTGGTGATCCAACCTCTGGTGTCAAGACGAGATCTGCTACAGCAAATGAATGCCTCTTCGCCAACTTTCTAAGCATGATAGAACCAAAGAAGACTTCTGAAGCCCTACAAGACCCAAACTGGATAAACGCAATGCAAGAAGAATTACTCCAGTTTGAACGAAATAAAGTATGGTCTCTTATGCCTCTACCCAAAGGGAAGACGGCCATAGGAACCAAATGGGTCTTTCGAAACAAGAAGGACGAAGATGGCATTGTAATAAGGTACAAAGCCAGGCTTGTTGCAAAAGGCTATCGCCAGGAAGAAGGAATTGATTACGATGAGACATT
>NW_020200776.1:28103-29243 GCF_001531365.2 Cynara cardunculus var. scolymus
TCTTACTCAAAGAATCGAGTAGGGAGAAGGATAACGAGTTTCGAACAACTAAAGAGAATAAACAACTTTTAAAACATACCTTTTCTTGGTCGAAATGATACGAAAAAATCTTAAGAACAACTGAAATCTTTAAGCTTTGCAAGGAGATGGAATCGGTTGTGAAGGTAATGAATGTTAGAGAGAGAAACGAAATGGCTGGAAATTTTGAAGGATGAAGAATTTTCAAAAGAGAAGGGGGTATTTATATGGGGCTTCAAGAGAAGGAATGGGCTGACTCTAAAGGTCCAGGCCCAAGAAGGCTTTTATTTACTAAATACAAGGCCCCAATAAATACAACAAACAAAACAATTTTGACAAAAGATTTTTAAAAATCCACTCTTTCAAAATAATAATTGGCAACCAAATATAAAAGATTAAAACTTTGGAAATTTGAATTTTTAAGAAGAACGAAACGAAAATATCAACTTTATTTTTATGTGAAATATTTCAAGACTATTTGGCATTGCACGAACTAACTTGGTTAGCTACCCACCGAAACATGACCTAACAGACTATTCTTGGGAGATGATCAAGATGATCACAGATCATCGAAGCTAAATCCTAGAAAGACTTAGTTTTCAATAAATGTCCTAAAATGAGGTACTAACCTGAAATTCCAAAATGCAGAATTGTCACAGTCTCCCCAAGCCAGAAAAATTTCGTCCCGAAATTTAATCGTTAAGCTTCAAAACATGGCTGGCCTTTAGAACAGGTGGGGATAATTGCTTTTCATGAAGTCCTCCCTTTCCTATGTATACTCCGGTCTATGCTTGGAGTCCCTATGAACTTTTACTATGGGGATCCTGCTATGCCTCAACTGCTTAACTTCTCTATTCATGATTTCTAGGGGTTTTTCCACAAAATGCAGTTGGTCGTTAACTTGCACGTCTTCCAGTGGCATCACTTGAGTTTCATCTTATAAGCATCTTTTAAGATTCGATACATGAAATGTATCATGAATAGCACTTATCTCCGGGGGCAAATTTAGCTTGTATGCCACTGGTCCAATCGTTTATGCTATTTTGAAAGGGCCAATATAACGAGGACCCAACTTGCCTCTCTTTCCAAAACGCATCACTCCTTTCCATGGCGAGACCTTTA
>NW_020200776.1:30288-32003 GCF_001531365.2 Cynara cardunculus var. scolymus
TCCCATTTCCATTGAGAAATTTCGGGCTGTTGGAGCAGACCAGAAGGTTTCTGATGCTCGGCCTTGACTATTGCACAAGTTAAGCATTTATTTACATACAGTGCAATGTCTTTCTTCATTCCAGGCCACCAATAATATGCTCTTAAGTCCTTATACATCTTGTCTGCTCCTGGGTAAATCGAATATTTTGATCGATGAGATTCGTCCATAATGGTTGGTCTAAGATTATCAATCTTAGGTATCCAAACTCTGTTTCCTAAATAATACACCCCATCAGACTTCATCTGAAACTTGGACACTATGCCATGCAAAATTTCATTCTTCAAATTCTCCTTCCTTAGAGCTTCTTTTTGATCCTCTAGGATTTGGGCCTTCAAACTAGTATTCACCAAGATTCCCAAAGCTCGCACCCTCGATGGTTTTACTCCTTCCTTTCGGCTCAAAGCATCGGCTACAACATTGGCTTTGTCTGGATGGTATTTGATCTCACAATCATAATCACTAAGCAATTCCACCCATCTTCTTTGCCTCATATTCAGCATTTTCTGATCAAGGATGTGTTGAAGACTTTTATGATCAGTGTAAATGGTGCATTTGGTTCCGTAGAGATAATGCCTCCATATCTTGAGTGCAAATACTACTGCTCCCAACTCGAGGTCGTGCGTAGTGTAATTCTTCTCATGCACCTTAAGTTGTCTCGAGGCATATGCAATGACCTTATCTTTTTGCATCAATACACATCCTAAACCATGATGCGATTCGTCACAAAAGACCACGAAGTTTTCTGAACCCTCCGGTAAGGATAAGATAGGTGCATTGCATAGTTTCCGCTTGAGAGTCTCGAATGCTTCTTCTTGCTTCTCACCCCAAATGAACTTTTTGTCCTTTTAGGTTAAGGCTGTGAGTGGCTGTGCAATTTTCGAAAAATTTTCAATGAATCGTCGATAATAGCCTGCTAACCCAAGGAACTGGCGGATCTCTATAGGGGTTCTTGGGGCTTCCCAATTCCTAATAGCCTCAATTTTGGCAGGATCAACCTGGATTCCTCTCTCATTAACAACATGGCCAAGGAACTGAACTTCCTGTAACCAGAATTCACACTTGGAAAATTTGGCATACAGCTTCTCGTTTCGGAGTATTTCCAAGATTACCCTCAAATGTTGCTCATGGTCTTCTCGGTTTCTTGAATAAATTAATATGTCGTCTATGAAGACAATTACGAATTTATCCTGGTATGGCCTACAAACTCTATTCATCAGATCCATGAAGACAGCGGGTGCATTGGTTAGCCCGAATGGCATAACCATAAATTCATAATGGCCGTACCGGGTCCTGAAGGCTGTCTTGGAAATGTCCTCTTCCCGAACCCTCACCTGGTGATACCCGGATCATAAGTCAATCTTGGAAAAATAGGCTGCCCCTTGAAGTTGATCGAACAGGTCATCGATTCTAGGGAGAGGGTATCTATTCTTGATGGTTAGCTTATTGAGCTCCCTATAATCTATGCACATTCACATCGACCTATCCTTCTTTTTGATGAAAAGTACTGGTGCTCCCCAGGGTGAATAACTCGGTCTTATGAATCCTTTGTCTAGCAGCTCCTGGAGTTGGGTTGACATTTCTTGCATTTCTGATGGTGCCAAGCGGTATGGTGCTCTTGCCACTGGGGCAGCTCCAGGAATTAAGTCGATACCGAACTCGACTTGTCTCTGTGG
>NW_020200776.1:32373-34201 GCF_001531365.2 Cynara cardunculus var. scolymus
TCTAAAGTCCTTATTGGCTAAGTTCAGAGTGCAATTCAAAATTACATTTCTAGCTTTGAGTTCTTGACCATTGGCAAACTCGATTACAAAGGCCTCTTTCAGTTTCTRGGGCTTTAAGTTAATTCTCTGTTTATAGTTTAGTGACACAAAACTTCTGTCCGCCCCAGAGTCAAATAAAACCGATGCAAATTCATTATTCAGAGGAAACATACCTGAAACTGCGTTAGGATCCTCTCTCGCTTCCCTGGTTCCCAACTCAAATGCTCTGCATCGAGCCTGACTTCCTGGGTTGCCTGAACTGTCCTGCCGGATCTGGTTTGCATTTGCCCCTGCTTTCCTTTTTGGGCAAACATTCCTTATATGGTCTGGACTTCCACAATCGAAACATAGACGCTTCCGGCAGTCCTTTGCCGTGTGACCCCCTAGACGACACCTTTGGCAGATGATGCAATTCCCTCGATGTGGAAATTTGCACTTATTGCATCTTTCTGCATCGCCCTGTCTTACCACCTGCGATTGGGCTCCATAATTCCTTGTTAGTCTCCTCATTCTGTCGAATTTCCCTCCAATTCTTCGGTCCCTATACTTCTCTATCTTCCGTTTTCCTGTGGCCAACCCTCCAGATCGCACAACATTGTTCGTGAGTTTTGTGGCAATTTCTACCGCCTCTTGAATAGTATTTGGATTGGTAGAGGTTATGTTTCCCCTAATTTCTGGAGACAATCCCCAAATGTACCTTTCGATTCGAACCTCCTCTGGTGTCACAAGGTGCGGCACCAGGTTTGCCAATTCATGAAATCTCGTTGTATACGCAGAAATATCGTCGCCTTTCATTTCGAGGTTCCACAATTCCATTTCCAACTTTTGGAGTTCATTCCTCGAACAGTATTCGTCTTTTAGAAACTTCTTAAACTCTTCCCAGGAAAGTTGGTTAGCCGCTTCTCGGCCTCTGGTTTGCACTAGAGTGTTCCACCAAGTGAGCGCCCTTCCTTGCAATAGGCATGCTGCGTACTCTACTTTATTCCCTTCGGTGCATTGGCTAATGTGCAGAACGGATTCCACGCTCTCTAGCCATGATAGTAATTCTACCGCTCCTTTGGTTCCATTAAATTCCTTGGGGTTGCAAACTCTAAAAGTCTTGTAAGTACATTCCCACGGAGGTCTAGGCTCAGAGTTTGAGGTTTGGTTGGCATTCAGTCCAACAGCCACTTGGCTGACTATATTGGGTAGTGCARYGATAAGTTGGTCTGATACGAGTTGCGCTATATCAGGGTTCTCCCTTCTTGGCGGCATTTCTTTGGATCCTAATCAGAATGGAATTCATAAGTTTGATGGTAACAAGTGTTATAACTTCCCAAATATTTCTATGGTACCCAAAAGTGTTTTTCGCATGACGGATGATCAGGCATTACCAAAACCAAAATAGAGTAACCTCATTCGGACAATAAATTGACATAATAAGCATTCTTCAAAAGGTGTTCATGCATTGATATTTGATGGCAAGTACAAAACAGGGTCTTCTAGTAAGGGAACAAAAAGTGAGTATCCTACTCTTAATTTTTCCTTCTAGAACAACATCCATCCTATGGCTATTCCCAATGCCAACATCATCATTCCACAAACCACCAACCATTTATACAGCCTCCTAATTTCCCGCCTTGCGGCAATAGCTGTCTCTCTGTTCCTTATTATACTCTGGTGGTGCGCTTCTATCACATCGAACAGGTTGTTCAGGATGTGATGATGATATCCTAGCCGAGTCTGATGTACTTGCGTGTTAGCTGCAATCCTCCTCACCCACTCTCTTTCAGTTGGGTTCATCCCTTGA
>NW_020200776.1:36736-38848 GCF_001531365.2 Cynara cardunculus var. scolymus
CTTTTAGAGGCTTTCTAAGCTCGCTCGAACTTCCTGACAAACCAAACCAATGCTTTAATACTTACGGTTTCCTGCCTAAGGTAGAGCAAAGTTGTTCTAAACGCAAAACCATCAAGTGTTTTTATAAAATAAAGCCGATATTTAATTATTTATTAAAAAATGAACCTTCAAAAATCCCATTAATGACATCATTAAATGTCATCCCAAAACAATGATGACAGCCGCCAACTATCAAAATCAAACTCAAAATCAAGAGATTTTGAGTGGGTTTAACACTCTTTTCAAAAATTCTACAACCTTGAGTCACACGCCACCCAAACCGGTTGCATGCCCAAGAATGGTAGCAATGATGGGAAGGGGTCTTAGGTTCAACATTTTCAAGAACTTAGATTTTAACACAAAATCAACATCTCTAAGTAAATTCCAGAAAAGGAAACAAAACAAATAAGAATTTTTTGATTCCAGCAGGCTAACAGGATGGGAAATCCTATTTAAAGATGCATGCAAGATTCAATCATCCAAGAATATGATCGGACCTCACATGCAAGAACTCTCTTTTTCTTTCTTAGGGACTAAAGAATCTTGGGTCACAGATTATCATCCCAACGAAGACACATGCAGGTCTTTGATGAATAATCTCTCATCTTTAAATCCCATAATTCTTACTCGAAGAATCGAGTAGGGAGAAGGATAACGAGTTTCGATCAACTAAAGAGAATAAACAACTTTTAAAACATACATTTTCTTGGTCGAAATGATACGAACAAATCTTAAGAACAACATAAATCTTTGAGCTTTGCAAGGAGATGGAATCGGTTGGAAGGTGATGAATGTTAGAGAGATAGAAACGAAATGGCTGGAAATTTTGAAGGATGAAGAATTTTCAAAAGAGAAGGGGGTATTTATATGGGGCTTCAAGAGAAGGAATGGGCTGACTCTAAAGGTCCAGGCCCAAGAAGGCTTTTATTTACTAAATACAAGGCCCGAATAAATACAACAAACAAAACAATTTTGACAAAAGATTTTTAAAACTCCACTCTTTCAAAATAATAATTGGCAACCAAATATAAAAGATTGGAACTTTGGAAATTTGAATTTTTAAGAAGAACGAAACGAAAATATCAGCTTTATTTTTATGTGAAATATTTCAAGACTATTTGGCATTGCACGAACTAACTTGGTTAGCTACCCACCGAAACGTGACCTAATAGACTACTCTTGGGAGATGATCAAGATGATCACAGATCATCGAAGCTAAATCCTAGAAAGACTTAGTTTTCAATAAAGGTCCTGAAATGAGGTACTAACCTGAAATTCCAAAATGCAGAATTGTCACATAAGACTTGAAGCCATCCGAATGTTCCTAGCCTATGCAGCACATAAAGGTTTTAAAGTCATTCAAATGGATGTTAAGTTTGCCTTCCTCAATGGCAAACTACAAGAAGAAGTCTACGTGCAGCAGCCTCCTGGTTTCGAAGATCCAAAGCATCCAGACTATGTATATTTTCTGGATAAAGCTCGTTATGGGTTCAAGCAAGCACCCAGGGCCTGGTATGAAACTCTATCTACCTTCCTCATCGACAATGTATTCGAAAAATGTACAATCGATACAACTCTCTTTCTCAAGAAGCATAAAGGTAACATTTTACTTGTTCAAATATATGTGGACGACATCATATTTGGTTCTACAAATGCAAAACATTGTGAAAAATTCTCAGAGTTGATGAAAAGAAAATTTGAGATGAGTATGATGGGAGAACTTAGTTTCTTCCTTGGTCTTCAAATAAAACAAACATTAGAAGGAATTTTCATCAATTAGTCCAAATATGTGACTGACCTTCTGCAGAAATACTCTCTCTCCAATTCATCATCGATGAGAACTCCTATGGCTACATGAGTTAAGTTATTTGATGATCCATCAGGCAAATCTATGGATGTCACAACCTACAGAGGCATGATTGGATCACTCTTGTACCTAACTTCTAGTAGACCTGATATTATGTTTACCACATGTCTTTGTGTAAGATATCAATCAAATCCCAAGGAATCGCATCACTCTGCAGTCAAGAGGATCTTTAGATACCTCAAGGGAACTCCTTCATTGGGTCTCTG
>NW_020200776.1:39153-49655 GCF_001531365.2 Cynara cardunculus var. scolymus
AAGCACATCGATGTAAGGTACCATTTTCTAAAAGATAATGTTGAAAAAGGTAACATACAAATGTATTTTGTTCCCACTGAGATTCAACTTGCTGACATTTTTACAAAAGATGACGATGAGAAACGATTTTTATTCCTAGTCAGCAAGATGGGTATGCTGAACCTCACCACTTAGAGGCAATAATTATCTTTAAACCATCGATCTTCAATATCTCATGGTTATGCCTATAAGTGATATAACATCTTAGCCATAAATTCCAAGTATCCTAAACTAGAGCCCCTGGTCATAAAGACCAGAGCCTCTGGCTGTTTAGCATAACTTCGATTAAAATATGGCAAATATTAACTTTGGAACCAGAGCCCCTCTGGTCCAAAGCAAATACTTGGTTTTTTTTAACCAAGTCTTTTTCTCCAAACCAGAGCCTCTGGTTATATAGACTAGAGCCTCTGGTTTCTTAAACCTTGGACTCTCACGCATCTAAATCTCATTCATTCTTTCACACTTTGGAACCAGAGCTCCTCTGGTCCAAAGCTTATACCTAGTTCTCATCACTAAGTATAACTCACCAACCAGAGCCTCTGGTTCCAAAGACCAGAGCCTCTGGTTCCAAAGACCAGAGCCTCTGGTTTCCAACACATTACATGCAAAATTCTTTTCTTCCAACCAGAGCCTCTTGTTCTAAAGACCAGAGACTCTGGCTTTAGACTCCTTGCAACCAACACCACTCTGGTTTCAAAGAGTTTCCTTTTATCGCACTCCACATGGCTTTCACCATTTCCTTCCTTATTCACATTCATTGCATTCACAACCAGAGCCTCTGATTCTAAAGACCAGAGCCTCTGGACTCGCAATCTTTCAAACCCTCCCATCACGTTCATTGCATTCACAACCGGAGCCTCTGGTTCTAAAGACCAGAGCCTCTGGCTTTGTTTTCTTTGCCACCAGCGCTCCTCTAGTCTCAAATACCTCTCTACACTTCCGCTTAGCATTTTTTTTCTCATCTTTGAAAACCAAAGCCTCTGTCCCCAAATTCTTAAGTTTTATCTACGTAAGGGGGAGTTTTTGATACTTTCAAAATCCATCCACATGCATCACTTGAGGGGAAGCAAACTTTTTCACCTTTCTCATTTTGTGCATTTGCATTTTCCATCCAGAGCCTTTGGTTCTACTATCCAGAGCCTCTGGCCACTTAAAATGCTATATATGTATTTAACCAGAACTCCTCTGGTTCTTCATAATGGATTGCCAAACTTAACAAGAGCCTCTGGTTTGCTAACCAAAGCTTCTAAATCATGCAAATCCAATAATACATATATGAACTTCATTTATGTTAAACCAGAACTCCTTTGGCTCCTCACCCAATGGGTCATGCCTAACCAGAGCTCCTCTGGTTCCATGACAATAAATTTTACACTCAAACTCATCTAAATTGAAAACCATTTTTAAGATTATACAAAATTGCAACTTTTGTGACTAAAAATTATATAACATGGGTTTTTAGAAGACCAAAACTTCGTAATTAGTGTTAATCTTACAATTAGATGAGATTTTAAATTCAAAWTATTTTTGGGAAACGTCTTCACCAAGATATTATTTGGAGTAAATCTTTATTTCAAGTAATGCACGACGTCATACTACCACGTGCCTGACACCATACAGGCTGTTCCCCATGAGCCGTTTCAAATTTTCATCTTCCCTAACCCCAACTTGACACGTGTCAAATTCATTAATGACACGTACTATTAAGACGGCTCACGTTCTTCAAATCATATCACCAATACTTAAACCGCCAAAACTTTTCATGATTATTATATTTTAATAATCAAGAAAACATTTCCTTTACCACCCCACCACCCCCACCCTCAACTCACCTATAAATACCCTTCTTCCACATTCATCCTTTCTTTACGCATTCAAAACCTGCAACAAGACTCCGACGAACAAAAAACATGCAACTTCCACAAAAATGGCCTCCTTCGCTTCACATGAATCCAACAATAACGTTAGCCAAGTACAATCAATAGGCGCTGACAGCCGCGCACTTGTCTTTTTGCCCATGAAACCAAACAATCACGCCATTGAACTGCGCAACACCTTATTCGACGACCATTTTGCAATAATAATAGAGTTCTTCAAGAACTGCATCCTCCTCCCCGCTCTCACTCTAGTGGACACTGGCATACCATTAAAGTACGTACAACAATACTAGCAAACCTGCAAATTTCATCCCGCCAGTCACGATATAATGGGGGATATGGACGCCCTAAATGACATGATATGCTCGCTAAAGATATCACGAGCTAAAGATTCTAGGGTGTTATGCATTCCCACCAGACGGGAACTCGGGATTGAACAATACGACGAACCACCAACCTCCGACGACATCCTCCTGTTCGTAAAGATGCTAGGTTACAACCGTGACCTACGCAATGTTTCGGACTTCAAAAGACAATCCCTCCCGCCAATGTGGAATTTGTTCTTTTCCATTCTAAACCGATCCCTTACTTGCAAGCTGGGTTCCCTAGACCAAGGGAACCTCAACATAATGACAATCATGTATGGGCTATTTTTCAACTTAAATCTGGACTACGCCTTCCACATTTACAACGAGATTCATGCGGCCGTGATAAAAAATGCAAACTTCAAGCCGCAGGAAAGCCCCTCTCTGCAGTTCTCTTTCCCCGCTTCCTCGCCCTCTTCAATGGGGACGCGATGAGGAAGCACGGTCTACCTGCCACAAAGCCTTTCACCCCGGTCTACAAGATGCAAGGACACCGACCAACCCTCTCGAAGGAGGGATACAGCAGCATCCATCGACCACTGTCCGGGGCTATTCCCACTGTCATACCATCGACAAATGAGATACGCCAGACCTATGAATGCTCCATGCTGTCCCAAGAACCGAGGGCAGCTACCCCGGAGCATTTAGAGCCGTCCCCCCCTCCAAGCGAGGGAGCACAAGCGTCATCTTCATCGGATGATGAAGATGATGATGAAGATGATGATGATGATGATGCTGCTACTCGTGCTTCCCCCGGCCTTCCTCATACTATTCCTCCCCATACTACCCAAAGGGCAACCACATCTTCTACCCATGGCGATCAAAGCCAAAGGGGTATTGAAAAAGAATGACCCAATCCCTCCCCAACCCTAGCCAGCCATCCAGAGGCCATTCTTCGGGCCTCTGGAGATGGACAACCGAGGAACCACTTTTACCATCACCCATCTCTCAACAGAGAGGTGATGAAGAGATAAAAGCCCCTTCGCCTCAGGGCTCGCCACATCCCATCACACACATAGAAGCATGTGTTGCTTCTGATGTTGATCCCATAGACCGTTTAGAGCGATCTTTCATTCGTTCACAACCCCCCTTGGTATTTGATCTACCGAAGGGGACACACATCCACTTCACTTACTCATCTGAAGAAAAGAGGAAGAGGATGTCACAACATCACAAGATAGCTCTTCCCTCGAGGGCTATCAAGGACGTGATGGAAGTCCTTCGAGGCCTAGTTGTGCCTCAAGAACAAAGGCACAACCTGCAGCATCCGTTGCTGCAAGGGTTACCCAACAAGCCGATCTAGTCACAAAGGCAGAGTTCCAAGCCTATGTCGATACAGTGACGCGGTCCTTGGATGACCTTAAACTCCTCAGACAAGTGATAGTGGACAACCAACCCACAACCGAT
The DNA here is from genome assembly GCF_001531365.2 of Cynara cardunculus var. scolymus. Taxonomy (NCBI): domain Eukaryota; kingdom Viridiplantae; phylum Streptophyta; class Magnoliopsida; order Asterales; family Asteraceae; genus Cynara; species Cynara cardunculus. Next base: position 42,842 of record NW_020200776.1, read on the forward strand.
ATCTCAGACCTCCACCAATCCCTTGCAATCCTCCAACACCATCTCACCCAAATAGAAACCCAAACCCAAGCCAACACAACCCACCTACAAATGCTCCAACAAACCGTCACCCAACACCACAATACCACATCCTCCCTAGCCACCCAAAGAAACCAAGTCCTCAACCAATCCATCGCAACCCTCACGGCTCAGGCAGCTGAGGCCGATCAAAACCTCACCTACATCATCACCCAAGTACAAACCATCCTTCGATAACTTCATCAGATACCCACCTCCATCATCTCCAAAATCCCTCAACCTCAACCACCATCCACTTCATCACTCGATGAAACCCTTGCAACACTCACCACCCAAATGGCCACCATACAAACCACCCTCACCCAACTACCCACCACCATACTTGCCCAAATCCCACAACCAAGTCAACCCCTACCTCCCTCTGCAGGCCCATCCTTTAATGAAGCCTTCTCCTCCTTCACTGCAGAGGTGAGGAATTCATTGCAAACCTTCCCCATCCTCCAACATCCGCTACACCTTCTGTGCCACCACCACCAACTACAAGCACAGATTTTGCCACCAGACCCGATCTTCGGGCTCTGTCCAAGGCACTCATCTCATCCTTCAATGAGATTAGTGCAAAGTTTGCTGCCCGATCCGTTGAACCTACCATAGCGCTGAGGAAGAGTCTTCTACAACATCAAGATCGAACAAACACTCTCCTTCACACCATGGAACAACGGTGCAACAAGGATTGGGTGCATACACTCACTGACCACATTCGATTATGGAAGAAGAACAGATCAAGAGCCTCCTGCTCATCCAGCCGCCCCCTAAAACGACTAAGACATGATGATCCAGACCCCGATGATCAAGGGCTTAGACCTCATAAGAGGGAGAAAGAGGTGGCGGCTACACAACACACCAAATCTACTGCACCACAACAACCATCACCATCACAACAACCACCCTCTACCGAACAAACCCAAGCGAGGGAACCAGAGGCTTTACCCTCTGATGATGCACAAAATATACATGTTCCCTTAGCTACAACCCCAAAACCCATCGTATTGAGTTCATCAACTGATGAAGAGCCAACCACACCACCAACTGAAACAAACCAAACTTTCACTTCCTCACCCACAACAAACTTACCTTTAACCCTTTCACCAACACCTCGCACAACTCAACCCTTCACCCTTTCTACACAACCAGAACCTATAACAAACCAACCATCACCCCAACAACCACAAACCCCAACAAAAACCCATGCACCAGAAACCACCCAAGCCCATGAAACAGAACCAACCGAAGAAACCATACCCTCTACCCATACACAAACCCAAACCAAAACACAACCCCCAACCGATACACAACCCTTAACCCATCAACCCGTGGTGCATGCAGATACTCCCTCTTTTTCAAGGAAACCTCCACAGGGCCTGGTAGATGAAATCATACAAAGCATGGAGTCGATGAGGAGACGTCCTCAACTACCGCCCAGGGAACTAGTCATGATGGAAAACATCCATCAATATATGTACCAAGACTGCGATGAGAGTTTGTCCACCAACCCTCCAATCTTATCGCCTGAGTCTATGGACCTCTTACACCATCGATTCATCAGACAGACTACACAAGCACCCCATGTTATCTTTTCGAATGATGGGATAAGGAGGGTCTTAGACTTGAAAGTAAAGACATTTTCCAACCGAGCTATCCGATACATCGAGTTCACCATGGAGAGAGCACATGGGCTAGTTAGCGTGTTCAACGAAAACAGCCTCATCAATCTCAACCCATACGACTTTATTGAGTTATATGCTTACACAGCTCAATGGCAGGATCACGGCATAAGATTTAGAATGGCAAACCGAGCAATAGTGAAGACGATGGAATCCGTGGTGAAACACAGAGCCAAGAGTGATTTTGAAATTGCTTTTAGGCTAGGCATTGAAAGACTATCCTGCGCTCCTTCAAATGAAGACTTCCAGGGCCTGCAGGAGAAACGATCTGCCTCAGTTCTAACTCAACCCGAACTTGGACTTGTTTACAAGAATGAGTTTGGGGTTAAAAAATTCTTCAGACTGACTGAAGCCTTCAAGTGTTCATCGGATACACTTGAATGGGTTCAAAATTATTAGAGAAAGATTGGGCAGAAACCATGTGCCGAGGGAAATAGGGAGTCAGCTCATTCACGAGATATCGACAGTCATTGCATATCGAAGACTGCTCCTACGCTTTAGAGAAATATATTCAGGTAGCTCGTGATGAGTTAAAAGTTTTTGTTCGTTTTGCCTTGATGTATTTTGATTCAAGTATTGTAAGAAATTTCATCATCCAATGAAAATTTGGAATTTGATGTTTTTCTACTAGATTAGTTTATGTTCTTCACAAGTGTGTCTAGACTAGACTATGTTTGTTATTTCATTACTTAGGGGGAGATTGTTAAACCTCACAATTTATAATGTAAAAAGTAATGAAAAACAACAAGTGATGAAGAACTAGAAGACCAATGAAGACATCAAGGCAGAAACGACTAAGTTTGGAGTTCAACCAGAGGACCGATGGACAGTCCAATGATGCGATGGAAAGAGATTTCTCATCGATCCACTGGTCATCAACACTTAGAAGATTTTCCAGCAATTCATCCAAGCATGCAATGAAGATTTGAAGATAAGAATGAAATCATCATATCATGAATGACAGCTGGAGATGACAAGTCAACAGCTGGAATTTGAGTTTATCTTAATATTAACGCTTATCCATATAAAAGATAAACCTCATATGTTAATAGAAGATTTGCTAGAAAGTAGCATTATATAGTTATCTTCTTATTAGCTGATTAGTATAAATAGGTGATTAGACCTATTGTAAAAATAGTCGCTTTTACGAATTGCTTTTACGTTTCTTAGTTTATAAAGTGAAACTTTTGAAGCTCAAGACTGTTCATAAATATTCTTATTTTTCTTCTTGAGTCTTCATAACTTCCTTCATAAAATCACTATAATTTGGTTATTTATAACTAGATTATTAGTGTTATTGAGAGATCTGGGATCAACATCTGGTCTACTAGCCGTGAGGTATAGTAGTGATTCAATCATTCCACGGTAAGTCTTAACATCCACTTGTTTTCCAGATGGATCTGTGTCAAGATTAGTTCCCGTAGCGATTGGTGTTCTTATTGTGGAAGAGTTGTGGAGTTGGTATTTCTTTAATATGTCAGAAACATACTTAGATTGGCTAATGAAAATACCGTCTTCCCTCTATTTTACTTGCAAGCCAAGGAAGAATGTTAATTCTCCCATCATGCTCATTTCAAACTCGCTCTTCATCAATGCAGAGAACTTATCACAATGCCTCTGCTTTGTTGAACCAAAGATAATGTGGTCCACATAGATCTGTACTAAAAGCATCTCACCTTTTTACCTCTTAATGAACAAAGTAGTATCGATTTTACCTTTTTCAAAACCATTAGATAAAAGAAAAGATGAGAGACGTTCATACCAAGCTCGAGGTGCTTGTTTAAGTCCATACAGTGCTTTGTCCAAGAAATAGACGTACTTTGAATGTGTGGAGCTTTCAAACCCCAGAGGTTGTTGAACGTAGACTTCCTCTTTCAGCTTACCATTCAAGAAGGCCGACTTGACGTCCATTTGATAGACTCAGAATCCCTTATGAGCAGAGAAGGCTAAGAACAAGCGTATAGCCTCTAGCCTTGCTACTGGCGCAAAGATCTTGTCATAGTCTATGCCTTCTTCCTGGCAATAGCCTTTTGCTATGAGCCTACCTTTATTTCTCACCATGATCCCATCCTCATCCTTCTTTTTCCTGAAAACCCATTTACAACCAATTGCAATTTTATCCTTTGGGAAAGGTACAAGAGTCGATACCTTGTTTCTTTCAAATTGTTGGAGCTCTTCTTGCATGGCGTCGACCCAACTAGGATCTTGTAGGGCTTCATGGACTTTCTTAGGCTCTACCAAGCTTAGAAAGAATAAACATTCATTAGTTGTGGCAGCCCTTGTCTTTACACTGCTTGAAGGTTTGCCAATGATCTGGTGAAGAGGATGATCCTTTGTCCATCTTGTTCTTCGGACCGATACAGAGGTTGGGGACATTTGATCATGTTCCATAGGCATATTAGGCATTTGGATAATTGAAGGCGAAGAAGGTTTTGCTTGCTCCCCCTCAGATGATGGTTCGGAGGAACTAGGTGCAGAACCATAGGTATTTTGCTATGGTTCTATGAAAGTGGGCTCTGTTGCAGAGCTTGTTTGCTCTGGTTGTGGATTAGCATGATCACCAGAGGAAGTAGAGGTGTGTGAAGGACCAGAGTCAGATGTACTTGTCGTTTGTGGTTCTTCACTTACACGTGCGGATTCATCTCTTGGTGCACGAACAGAGGTGTCTTTATCGCCATAGAAGTCTTCAAATAAGAGCTTGAGTTCCAATTCCCATGACTTCATTTGAGAATTGGAAGTCTTTGGTTAAGCTCGAGTCCAGAGCTTAGGTACTCTGAAGTCACATGTTCTTTATCGTCGAACGAGACGTTGATGCTTTCCATGACAGTCTTGGTTCGTTGATTGAAGACTCTGTATGTCTTGGCTTTTGTGGAATAACCAAGGAACTTGCCTTCATCGGTCTTCTTATCAAACTTTCCAAGTTCATCTCGATCATTCAGGATGAAGCATCTGCAACCAAAGACATGCAAAAATTTAACGTTAGGCTTTCTTTGGTTGATTAACTCATAAGGCGTCTTCACCACCGTTGCTCTATTTTGAATAAAGCAAGCGGTAGAGATGGCTTCAACCCAAAAATGGGTTGGAAGACTAGAGCTTGCTAGCATGGTTCTTGCTACTTCGACTAGAGTTCGATTCTTTCTTTCTACTACACCATTTTGCTGTGGTGTTCTTGCTACAGAGAAGTTCTGAGTTATGCTCTCTATGTCTAAGTATGCATCAATCTTGGCATTGTTAAACTCTATTCCATTATCACTTCTAATCTTTTGATTTTTGCTTTGTAGAAGTACTTGAATCTTGGTCATCAGCTTGATCAACAGCTTTGGGACATCTGATTTCTGCCTTACAAACTCAATCCAAGTATATCATGAGTATTCATCAATTAAGACTAGGATATACTTCTTACCAGACAAGCTCTGTACAAAGATTGGACCACAAAGATCCACATGAAGCATATGCAGAGGTCTGACACATGACACATCTGTCTTTGTTTTGTGGGATGCTCTTTTGAGCTTTCCCATTTCACATGCAAAACAAAGATGGTCCTTTTCGAACTTTATCGCAGGAAGTCCGTCAACCAGATTATTCTTCACAAGCTTCTCTATATTTTGGAAATTTAAATGAAAAAGCTTATGATGCTAGAGCCAAGCTTCTTAACACATACGAGATACGAAGCAGAGAGTCACTGAATTATCTCTTGGTGAGACGTTCATGAGATATAGATTTCCTTTTCTTTTGGCTCTTACCAACTCCTAGCCTGATTCTGACATAATAGAGCAAGCTTCCTTTTGAAACTTGACATTATATCCAGAATCACATAGTTGACTTATGCTCAAATGATTATGTTTAAGCCCAGAGACATAAGCAACCTTAGAGGAAAAAAACCTTACCTTGTAGAAGATCTCCATATCCCTTTATCTCTCCTTGCATGTTATCCCCAAAGGTTTCTTTTCCTCCAATCTTTTCTCTTTATGAGGAGAGCAACCTCTTATTGCCGATCATGTGTCTCGAGCATCCAGAGTCAAGATACCAAATGTCCACAAGCGGCTTTTGCAAAACAAATTATAGGGATTTAGGTACCCATTTCATAATGGGTCCTCGATGATTATGGATAGAAGATTACTTTTTAGGCTTAGGGAGAGGCTTCGTCTCATCACCTAAGTTACCAGACTTGGCTTTAGGAGCTTTCTTTCTCCTCTGGGTCTTCTTGGATTTCATCCTTGCTAACCCAGAGAGAATAAAGTTATGGTCAGAGAAATGATGCTTTAACTTATGCAGTGGAGAGAAACATTCACAATTATGAACACATTTTGAATGGCAAAATGATTTATTAGATTTGAAGAACATATTATCTCACACCCCGCTAAAGCGGAAACACGAGATATGACAGCTCACAGTTTCATTACACAAGTAATAGATAACACCATAATTGAAATATATAAATTACAAGTTCAAAATTTACAGAAACATAATAAACTGCTCTCATAAGGAGTCAGTGATGTACAAAATGCAAACACAATCTAGGTTGAAATGTTGATGTCGTTGCACACGGATTCTCAAAACGTCACTTACTTATTTCTTGAAAAGCATGAAAGGAAAAAAAAGAAGTCAACTACAAAGAKWTGGTGAGTTCACAGGTTTTATATGCACAGAAACTTTTCAATGCAGAAAATCTCATTCTTGCAAACTTATTTATAACAATTGCACATGGTTAAATAAAAATTTTAATATGATGTTTAAACTCAAGCCGATACAGATCCTTTTCTGACAACAATTAGTCCCAAAAACATTTTTAAGAACTTCCATGAAGTGGCCCGCGTGCCAACTTAGGTACCACGGTTCGTCTACAGAACTACCTCAGCGGTGGTGTTTAACCCACATGTGTAGAACTAAATGGGTAGGACTACCTTAGCGGTGGCGCATTCGCACATGTGACAATTCTGCATTTTGGAATTTCAGGTTAGTACCTCATTTTAGGACCTTTATTGAAAACTAAGTCTTTCTAGGATTTAGCTTCGATGATCTGTGATCATCTTGATCATCTCCCAAGATTAGTCTGTTAGGTCACGTTTTGG
>NW_020200776.1:54880-59448 GCF_001531365.2 Cynara cardunculus var. scolymus
CAGGTGGTAAGACAAGGCGATGCAGAAAGATGCAATAAGTGCAAATTTCCACATCGAGGGAATTGCATCATCTGCCAAAGGTGTTGTCTAGGGGGCCACACGACAAAGGATTGCCGGAAGCGTCTATATTTTGATTGTGGAAGTCCAGACCATATAAGGAATGTTTCCCAAAAAGGAAAGCAGGGGCAAATGCAAACCAGATCCGGTAGGACAGTTCAGGCAACCCAGGAAGTCAGGCTCGAGGCAGAGCATTTGAATTGGCAGCCAGGGAAGCGAGAGAGGATACCATCGTAGTTTCTGGTACGTTTCCTCTGAATAATGAATTTGCATCGGTTTTATTTGACTCTGGGGCAAATAGAAGTTTTGTGTCACTAAACTTTAAATAGAGAATTAACTTAAAGCCCCAGAAACTGAAAGAGGCCTTTGTAATCGAGTTTGCCAATGGTCAAGAACTCAAAGCTAGAAATGTAAGTTTGAATTGCACTCTGAACTTAGCCAATAATAGAATAGACCTTATACCGATCGAACTAGGAAGTTTCGACGTAATCGTAGGTATGGACTGGCTATCCAAAAACCAAGCTGAGATTGTTTGTTTAGAAAAGCTTATCCGAATTCCTCAAGAAGAAATGGAACCAATTATGATCCAGGGAGATAGATTAGATCGAATGGTTAAGCTGGTATTCTGCATGAAGATGCAGAAGTATCTGAAGAAGAATTACACTACGTACCTGGCCCATGTGATTGACGGAAGGATCAAGGAGAATAGGATTGAAGACTTACCTGTAGTTCGGGAGTTTTCTGATGTTTTCCCCAAAGATTTACCAGGTCTGCCCCCACAGAGACAAGTCGAGTTCGGTATCGACTTRATTCCTGGAGCTGCCCTAGTGGCAAGAGCACCATACCGCTTGGCACCATCAGAAATGCAAGARATGTCAACCCAACTCCAGGAGCTGCTAGACAAACGATTCATAAGACCGAGTTATTCACCCTGGGGAGCACCGGTACTTTTCGTCAAAAAGAAGGATGGGTCAATGCGAATGTGCATAGATTATAGGGAGCTCAATAAGCTAACCATCAAGAATAGATACCCTCTCCCTAGAATCGATGACCTGTTCGATCAACTTCAAGGGGCAGCCTATTTTTCCAAGATTGACTTACGATCCGGGTATCACCAAGTGAGGGTTCGGGAAGAGGACATTCCCAAGATAGCCTTCAGGACCCGGTACGACCATTATGAATTTATGGTTATGCCATTCGGGCTAACCAATGCACCCGCTGTCTTCATGGATTTGATGAACAGAGTTTGTAGGCCATACCTGGATAAATTCATAATTGTCTTCATAGACGACATATTAATTTATTCAGGAAACCGAGAAGACCATGAGCAACATTTGAGGGTAATCTTGGAAATACTCTGAAACGAGAAGCTGTATGCCAAATTTTCCAAGTGTGAATTCTTGTTACAGGAAGTTCAGTTCCTGGGCCATATAGTTAATGAGAGAGGAATCCAGGTTGATCCTACCAAAATTAAGGCTATTAGGAATTGGGAAGCCCCAAGAACCCCTACAGAGATCCGCCAGTTCCTTGGGTTAGTAGGCTATTATCGGCGATTCATTGAAATTTTTTTGAAAATTGCATAGTCGCTCACAGCCTTAACCCAAAAGGACAAAAAGTTCATTTGGGGTGAGAAGCAAGAAGAAGCATTCGAGACTCTCAAGTGGAAACTATGCAATGCACCTATCTTATCCTTACCGGAGGGTTCGAAAAATTTCGTGGTCTTTTGTGACGAATTGCATCAAGGTTTAGGATGCGTATTGATGCAAAAAAATAAGGTCATTGCATATGCCTCGAGACAACTTAAAGTGCATGAGAAGAATTATACTACGCACGACCTCGAGTTGGGAGCAGTAGTATTTGCACTCAAGATAWGGAGGCATTATCTCTACGGCACCAAATGCACCATTTACAATGATCATAAAAGTCTTCAACACATCCTCGATTAGAAAATGCTGAATATGGGGCAAAGAAGATGGGTGGAATTGCTTAGTGATTATGATTGTGAGATCAAATACCATCCAGGCAAAGCCAATGTTGTAGCYGATGCTTTGAGCCGAAAGGGAGGAGTAAAACCATTGAGGGTGCGAGCTTTGGGAATCTTGGTGAATACCAGTTTGAAGGCCCAAATCCTAGAGGATAAAAAAGAAGCTCTAAGGAAGGAGCATTTGAAGAATGAAATTTTGCATGGCATAGAGTCTAAGTTTCAGATGAAGTCTGATGGGGTGTAATATTTAGGAAACAGAGTTTGGATACCTAAGATTGGCAATCTTAGACCAACCATTATGGACGAATCTCATCGATCAAAATATTCGATTCACCCAGGAGCAGACAAGATGTATAAGGACTTAAGAGCATATTATTGGTGGCCTGGAATGAAGAAAGACATTGCACTGTATGTAAATATGTGCTTAACTTGTGCAATAGTCAAGGCTGAGCATCAGAAACCTTCTGGTCTGCTCCAACAGCCCGAAATTCCTCAATGGAAATGGGAGCAGATATCGATGGACTTCATAACTAAGTTACCCCGATCAGGAAAAGGGCATGATGCCATATGGGTAATTGTAGATCAATTGACAAAATCATCTCATTTCTTGCCAATCCGAGAAGATTATAAGATGGAGAAGTTAGCTCAGATATATATAAACGAAATTGTCGCCAGGCATGGGGTACCTATTTCCATTCTATCAGATAGAGACAGCCGTTTTACGTCAAGATTTTGGCAGTCGCTCCAGCAAGGGTTGGGTACTCGTCTGGACCTAAGCACTTCTTATCACCCCCAGACTGATGGACAAACCGAAAGAACAATACAGACCCTGGAAGACATGTTGCGGGCATGTGTTATAGATTTTAGTGGGAGCTGGGACACGCATCTTCCTTTGGTAGAATTTGCCTACAACAACAGCTACCATACCAACATCCAATATGCGCCTTACGAAGCCTTGCATGGGCGCAAGTGCAGATCTCCATCGTGTTGGTCAAAAATTGGTGATAAATAGTTAACTGGACCTGACGTTATCCAAGAAACTACCGATAAGATTATGGTAATCAGAAATCGACTCAGTGCTGCAAGGGATCGTCAGAAAAGCTATGCCGACAATCGGAGGAGACCATTAGAGTTCCAAAAAGGTGATAAAGTTTTTCTAAAGGTCTCGCCATGGAAAGGAGTGATGCGTTTTGGAAAGAGAGGCAAGTTGGGTCCTCGTTATATTGGCCCTTTCGAAATAGCAGAAAGGATTGGACCAGTGGCATACAAGCTAAATTTGCCCYCGRAGATAAGTGCTATTCATGATACATTCCATGTATCGAATCTTAAAAGATGCWTATCAGATGAAACTCAAGTGATGCCACTGGAAGACGTGCAGGTTAACGACCAACTGCATTTTATGGAAAAACCCCTAGAAATCATGGATAGAGAAGTTAAGCAGTTGAGGCGTAGCAGGATCCCCATAGTAAAAGTTCATTGGGACTCCAAGCATGGATCAGAGTATACATGGGAAAGGGAGGACTTCATGAAAAGCAAGTATCCCCGCCTGTTATAAAGGCCAGTCATGTTTTGAAGCTTGACAATTAAATTTCGAGACGAAATTTTTCTGGCTTGGGGAGACTGTGACAATTCTGCATTTTGGAATTTCAGGTTAGTACCTCATTTTAGGACCTTTGTTGAAAACTAAGTCTTTCTAGGATTTAGCTTCGATGATCTGTGATCATCTTGATCATCTCCCAAGATTAGTCTGTTAGGTCACGTTTCGGTGGGTAGCTAACCAAGTTAGTTCGTGCAATGCCAAATAGTCTTGAAATATTTCACATAAAAATAAAGCTGATATTTTCGTTTCGTTTTTCTTAAAAATTCAAATTTCCAAATTTCCAATCTTTTATATTTGGTTGCCAATTATTATTTTGAAAGAGTGGWGTTTTAAAAATCTTTTGTCAAAATTGTTTTGTTTGTTGTATTTATTCGGGCCTTGTATTTAGTAAATAAAAGCCTTCTTAGGCCTGGACCTTTAGAGTCAGCCCATTCCTTCTCTTGAAGCCCCATATAAATACCCCCTTCTCTTTTGAAAATTCTTCATCCTTCAAAATTTCCAGCCATTTCGTTTCTCTCTCTCTAACATTCATCACCTTCCAACCGATTCCATCTCCTTGCAAAGCTCAAAGATTTATGTTGTTTTTAAGATTTGTTCGTATCATTTCGACCAAGAAAAGGTATGTTTTAAAAGTTGTTTATTCTCTTTAGTTGTTCGAAACTYGTTATCCTTCTCCCTACTCGATTCTTTGAGTAAGAATTATGGGATTTAAAGAGGAGAGATTATTCATCAAAGACCTGCATGTGTCTTCGTTGGGATGATAATATGTGATCCAAGATTCTTTAGTCCCTAAGAAAGAAGAAGAGAGTTCTTGCATGTAAGGTCTGATCATATTCTTGGATGATTGAATCTTGCATGCATCTTTAAATAGGATTTCCCATCCTGTTAGCGTGAAACCCCTCCCCATAATTGCTACCATTCTTGGTG
>NW_020200776.1:60293-62281 GCF_001531365.2 Cynara cardunculus var. scolymus
CGGGCTACTTCTGGTTGTTCGAAAATTAATGGGGCATATTGGTCAGGTAAGGCTCAGTAGCGTCTCAAGTGTTACATCGCGAGGGATTTACATTTATTAAGTGCAAAAAATTCGCATAAGTTTGCTATTACTTGGTTTATGCATTGAAATGTTTTATGCACGTGAAAATCCGTGAAGTCACCAACTCTTTGTAGTTGACTTTGTTTTATTCCATGCTTTTCAGGTTCTAAGTAAAGTTGTTTGGATTTTGGGAGCATACTTGAGCATGGATCGATTAAGTCAAGATTTTGAAGTATTTTGAGAACGTTGTGTAAAATTTCAATTTTAGTTATGTCGATGAACTAGTTTGTTTTTGAACAACTTGGTATGGTGTTATTTATAAACTGTTGCTATGACTCGCTTGCCTGTTACATCTCGTGTTTCCGCTTTAGTGGGGTGTGACAGCACATGTGTAGCCTACAATAATAATAAATAGCAGAGTGCACCCGTTTTTGGGTGGGAATGTCAACCAAATAGCGCTATCCACAATACTATCGGCCTGACACAATTCCGAGTTAACTAGTAGCGTACGCGGTTGGGGACGATAAATAAAAGCACTCAAGTACATCAATTTAGCATTAGACCATTGTGCATTAATAATCAAATATCATGATTATAACAATTTACATTTAAACAATTCAGTTTGAATTTATTCATGCTTTTTCCCCAAATATTCAATAAATAATAACGCGATAAAAACGGGGCTGTGATTACTCACCGAATTACTTAGCGTGAAACTTGATGACTTTGGCGGTGAGAAGCTCTAAGATCCTGGTCTCTCCTCTCCTACGATATCCAAAGTCTAAAATTAGTCCATCTATTTGATTTCAGTATAGATAAGGTATTTATTTTTATGTAATGCCGATAAGTTCTCATTATTTAAAGTTGATATTTATAATAGTGTTCTTTAATTTGTCTATTTTAATGTAAATTAAACTTGAAATCCTTTTCACATAAAATCATAAATTGGGAAGAAGGTAAATTTTATTTCTAGAATTTTTGGTCTTATAAAACATCATCAAAAAGTATCTTCCACCACTCTTTTTGAGTCCAAATTTTTATATCATCAATAATAATGAGTGAAACAGATTTTATCCAAATAACACGAATTTTGGATGGGTTTAAGGAACTCATCATTACCCTACAACTTTGAGTGTCACAGTCCCCAAGACAGATTGCACACTCTTCATGTGACGGTCATTTGGGGGGTCTAAAACTCATCATTTTTCAGTGATTCTAACTGTATTTTAAATCTAACACATAAGGATAACTTTCAGAAAAAGAATCACCCATTTTCATTGAGTTTTGAAGGAGACATGACCATTTTAAAATGCATGCAAGATTCAGTCAGCATTGCTCTTTTGTATCAAGAACTTGAAGGCTCAAAACTCAATATTTTTTAGTGAGACCAGATGAATTAGAAAGATAACTCATTAAAATAAGTTCTAGAAAAAAATAAACTATTTTGGAGGAATAACCAGAGAGATATGGTCGTCCAAAGTTGGTTTTTACCTACTGTCAAGTGTGCTATTGCACACTTATTTTGTTCTAAACATTTGAAGGTACAAAACTTACTCTTTTTATGTGATTCCAGTGGGGATAGAACCCTAACTCACTGAACTTCATTTAAAAAAAAGAAACGTAGCATTTGGACTATTATTTTCGGAGAAATGGGCGACATAACTACTAGGTAGTAATCTGTCAGCTCCAAACATTCCCTTTTATGGTCCAAAAACCCACATGCAAGCACTCTTACCAACTTTTTTTGAGTTCTAATGTTTGGGATCATGGAATACCACCATTTCAACGATATATATATATATATATCATATTTTTGGTGTGTAATCTTGTTAGGACTGAAAAATCAGTATTAATTGTATTCGTCTTGAAAGTTAAATATAGTCTATAATTGTAAAAGTCAGCATGTTTGACTTTCTTATAGAAGTTTG
>NW_020200776.1:62646-63813 GCF_001531365.2 Cynara cardunculus var. scolymus
ATATGTTGACCATATAAATAGGTAGTATTCTTTGTAATTGGTGAGTGAGAGAGCTTATTTGTAATAATACGTACAAAAGAGAGGTTTGACTATCCTTTGAATGCATTGACTTTTCCTCTCAAAGTTCATATTGTGTTCTTACAAGATATATCAAGATTTTGCAGGTGTGTCCATCTTGTGTTGATCAGAATATCATTTTTGTGATACACCGATGCAGGGGGAGTTGTAATTTATTCCAACCAAGGCTTCTGAACACTTCAGTTCAGGACCCGTGCTTTACCGAGTGTGGTTTATAAACACTCAGTTTAGAACCCGTGCTTAAAATGTTTTCTTTTTCATTTTTGAGCTTAAAAGATTCATTACTTTAATCTACTTTCTAGGGGGAGTTTCCTAGAAAATTCAATAAGTGGTTTTGGTTTTTTTTTTTGGAAAACGAGTATATTTTTGAACATGTATTTCTTGAGATTTTACTTGCGTAATTTCTCGTCGTACATAACTCTAATGCCTGTTTCAGCTATTCTTCAAACTGTTATTATCACGTCTCTTATACGAAAATCTTTTTCGGTGATAATACACTCGTTTGTATTCAATATTGTTTTTCTGATATTGTTTTTCTTTGACTGATACACATTCATTCATTTTTTTATATCGGAATATGTAAACTTGTTCTTACAGATCTTCATTCATTTCTCTCATACATATCGAATAATCGAATTGTTGTCACATCATTCTTTATTGATCGTGCTTAATGCCAAATTACTTGATCAATTTTTTATCTGATCATTGTGCTTTAAAGAAATAATATTTTGATCAATCTTTGTGATCAAATGTACATAAAGCAAAATTTTAGGAGGGACTGAGTGCTTATCAGAAATACCTCTATGGAATGTCAAAACCGACAGACCTACCCAAGAGGACAACCATATCTGAGTGAGCTTTAAATCAAAAAAGGTTTGTGTACTGAGGTTAAAATGAAATAGAGAGGGGTAGTTGTTGTGAACTAAAAGAATTGACGAGAGTTGTGTCAGGATTAAAAGAATACGAAAATCCTGTTCCAAACTTAYAWAATCCGGGCATACCACACAATCTATTAGTTCTCAATTCTTTGGAGACTAATATTGAAAAAGGCAAAGCCCAGGCCAATTCTTGTCACAACCCCACCAACTA
>NW_020200776.1:64363-67602 GCF_001531365.2 Cynara cardunculus var. scolymus
ACTGAGAGATATTGAATGTGAAGATCATTTTCACAACAGTTTACTGAAGACTTGTTATTTGAAGATTATTGAAGATCACATCTTGTACAGTGTTTCTGAAGATTATTTTTGATCTACATTGTYAAAAKAGAAGATMACCGTGATTCTACATTCGAGGGGGAGAATGCTAGAAGATCTTTCTCAACAGTTGATCGCTTGAAGATTACAAGTTGAAGATTTCTTTTGAAAGAAGACATTTTGTGCATATTGTTTCAAAGTTCAAACAAGGACTCAAAGCGCAGAATTTTCGTTCAAGTCTGAATACAAAGGGGGAGAATGTTAGGACTGAAAAATCAGTATTAATTGTATTCGTCTTGAAAGTTAAATATAGTCTATAATTGTAAAACTCAGCGTGTTTGACTTTCTTATAGAAGATTGAATTTGACTTGTCTTTATATGTTGACCATATAAATAGGTAGTATTCTTTGTAATTGGTGAGTGAGAGAGCTTATTTGTAATAATACGTACAAAAGAGAGGTTTGACTATCCCTTTGAATGCATTGACTTTTCATCTCAAAGTTCATATTGTGTTCTTACAAGATATATCAAGATTCTGCCATTGTTATGAAGTTAATGAAGATTGATCAGTGAAATTGGACTAACAAATCTACCCTTAGAACTCATAGAAGTCATGGGTTTAGGGGAAGTGTAAGATAAAGTAGAAAAAAAATGGATTTTACAACAAAAATGAAAGAAAATGCATAGACAATGTTCTTACCTTCTTGTATGAAGATTGTTCTTTGATTTTCTTCAAAGAACTTGTAAAATGATGAGGGTTTAGAGAGAAAATCGGCTGGGTTAGAGAGAAGGAGGAGAATTTTGTGAAGAGAGAAATGGAGAAGTGAGAGAGAAATGAAGGTAGACTAAAAAGGTCACCTTCATTTGAATTTTTAGAGGGAATGGTTGGGGGGGGGGGGAGGAAGGGGGCCGGCCATGGGCCTAACCCAAGCCCAAAAATTTCATTTTTAAAAAAAACCTAATTATCTTGTCTTTTACCAAATTAAAATGGCTACCAGTGATAGAAATCAGTATTTGATAAAAATTTCAGATTTTTGTGAAATTGTCTGGACTTTTAAATTAAACTTTTTATATTTTAAGTTTTGACTTTATAGTATTAACTTTTATCATACATTGGAATTTTTTTAAGAGTTTTCGGCGTTAGATAAATTAGCTTTATCAGTTACTTGCCGAAACAGGACTTTCTGACCTAAACACCGGCAATCTAACCCAGCTGAGTTCTAATCAACTTAACTAAGCTCTAATAAGTTATATTTCTAATTTTGGAAACCCTATGTAGATACTAACCTGGTTTTCAGAACTGACGGATGTCACAGTCTCCCCATGTTAGAAAATTTTTGTCCTCAAATTTTCTGGTCAGCGGCTAGCCTTGGACTCCTTTATGAGCAAATGAGGGTACTTATTTTTCATATAGTCTTCCCTTTCCCATGTATACTCTGGTCTGTGCCTTGAAGTCCAATGAACTTTTACAATCGGGATTTTGCTACGCCTTAACCGCTTGACTTCTCTATCCATGATTTCTACTGGTTCTTCTATGAAGCGTAGGTGACTGTTCACATGTATGTCTTTTAACGGTATGACCAATGTTTCATCGTGTAAGCACTTCTGAAGGTTTGATACATGAAATGTATCATGTATGGCACTAGCTCATGTGGCAAATTCAACTTGTATGCCACTGGTCCTATCCTCTCAGCTATCTCAAATGGGCTAATATATCGGGGGCTCAATTTGCCTCTTTTTTCGAAACGCATCAATCCATTGGGGAATCTCTGGTTGCTGGAGTAGACCGGACGGTTTTTGGTGTTCTGCCTTGACCATTGCACAGGTTAAGCACTTACTCACATATAAGGCAATGTCTCTCTTCATGCCAGGCCACCAATAGTGATCCCTAAGATCCTTATACATCTTATCTTCTCCCGAGTGGATTGAGTATCATGATCTATGGGCTTCATCCAAAATTATTGATCTAAGATTACCAACCTTAGGTATCCAAACCTTATCTCCCAAATAATACACTCCATCTTGTTTCAGTTGGAATTTAATCTCCATGCGGTGAAGGGTTTCATTCTTCAGATTTTCTTCCTTTAGTGCTTCTTTTTGGGCCTCGAGAAATTGTGCCTTTAAACTCGTGTTTACTATTGCTCGCACCTTTATAGGTTTCGTCCTTTCTTTCCTGCTTAACGCATCGACAACTACATTAGCCTTACCTAGATGGTACTTAATTTCACAATCGTAATCACTAAGCAATTCAACCCATCTTCTTTGTCTCATATTCAACATCTTCTGATTGAGAATGTGCTGAAGGCTTTTGTGATAAGTGAATATAGTGCACTTGGTACCATACAAGTAGTGTCTCCAAATCTTAAGCGCAAATACTATGGCTCCTAATTCTAGGTCGTGCGTAGTATAGTTCTTCTCATGCACCTTGAGTTGTCTTAAAGCATATGCAATGACCTTGTCCCTTTGCATCAGTACGCATCCTAACCCTTGGTGCGATACGTCACAATAGACTACAAAGTTCTCCAAACCTTCCGGTAAGGTCAAAATTGGTGCATTACATAGCATGTGCTTAAGTGTTTCAAATGCTTCTTCTTGTCTCTTTCCCCAAACAAACTTTTTGTCATTTTGAGTTAAGGCAGTGAGCGGTTGCACAATTTTTGAAAAATTTGCTATGAACCGCCGATAATAGCCTGTCAAACCAAGAAATTGACGAATTTCTATTGGGGTTCTCGGGGTTTYCCATTTCTTAACGGCTTCAACTTTTGCCAAGTCAACATGTATTCCTTCTTCATTTTCACAAATCCAGAACTCGCACTTTGAGAACTTTGCATACAATTTATAATCCCTAAGCAACTCCAATATTAATTTTAGGTGTTGTTCATGCTCTTTCTTACTTCGCGAATAAATCAATATGTCATCTATAAAGACGATTACAAATCTATCCATAAAGATAGTCGGTGCATTGGTTAGCTCGAAATGTAATATTCTGGTTGATATATATATGTATATATATATGTACGGTTATGTACGTATATGTGTAATATATATATAAGAGATAATTGAAAAAAAAATTTCTTTTATTTTAATTAAGAAATGGGAAGTCGGCTAGAGAGCCGCCCACCATTTTGAAGTGGTTCATATATAAATGGATTTTGTGGAGAAAAGGAGATACACACACATAC
>NW_020200776.1:67878-69731 GCF_001531365.2 Cynara cardunculus var. scolymus
TTCTAAAGACTCCAACTGAAGTCCGAAGTTTTCTTGGATTGGCTGGGTATTATCGTAAATTTATACAAGATTTCTCTCGTATCGCTACTCCATTAACAAAACTAACCAAGAAGAATGTGAAATATGAGTGGGATGAAGCACAAGCTCGGGCCTTTCAGATTTTAAAAGATAAGCTATGCAGTGCACCAATACTATCTTTACTAGATGGAATGGAGGATTTTGTGGTATATAGTGACGCGTCAAAGATGGGTTTGGGTTGTGTACTAATGCAACGTGGAAAGGTAATAGCTTATGCTTCCAGACAGTTAAAAGAGCATGAAAGACAATATCCTACTCATGATATGGAGTTAGCAGCAGCAGTGTTTGCTTTAAAGATATGGAGACATTATTTGTATGGAACGAAGTGCCAAATCTTCACAGATCATAAGAGCCTGCAACATCTGTTCCATCAGAAGGATTTGAATATGCGTCAGAGAAGATGGTTAGAATTAGTGAGTGATTATGATTGTGAAATYTTGTATCATCCAGGAAAGRCAAACGTGGTGGCTGATGCGTTAAGTCGACAAGAGAAAAGTGGAACTATCAAAGCTACAGCTTTACGAGCTGAGTTATTACCGAGTATTCAAGAAGAGTTACGAGAGTTTCAACATGAGGCAATGAAGGAGGATAAGAGCAAACAAGAAAGAATGGGTGGATTAATATCTGATTTGGTAAAAGATGACAGAGAATTTTGCATACAACAATAGCTACCACTTAAGTATTCAGGCATCACCTTTTGAGGTTCTGTATGGACGAAAATGTAGAACTCCTTTATGCTGGAATGAAATAGGTGAAAAACAGTTAGCTGGGCCTGAGTTAGTTCAGCAAACTGCAGATAAAATTGGAGTAATACGAGAACGAATGAAAGTGACACAAGATAGACAAAGAAGTTATGCAGATAAACGTCGGAAGCCGATTGAGTTTCAAATAGGTGATAGAGTAATGTTAAAAGTATCACCTTGGAAAGGAATAGTACGTTTCGTAAAGAGGGGGAAGTTAAGTCGAAGGTATGTTGGACCATTCTTTATTATTGAAAGAGTTGGGGAAGTGGCTTATAAGTTAGAACTTCCTTTGGAATTAAGTGGAATTCATGACACGTTTCATGTGTCAAATTTGAAGAAGTGTCTAATAAGTCCAAATATGGCAGTACCATTACTTGAGATTAAGGTAAATGAGAGATTATGTTTTGAAGAAACCCCTGAACAAATTACTGATTTCAAAGTAAAGAAGTTACGAAACAAAGAGATTGGGTTAGTAAAGGTTCAGTGGCGTTATCATAAGGGACCAGATGCCACATGGGAATCAGAATCGGAAACCAGGATGAAATATCCTTATCTGTTTACTTAATGGAATTCCGGGACGAAATTCTTTTAAGGAGGGAATATTGTAATATTCTGGTTGATATATATATATATATATATGTATATATATATGTACGGTTATGTACGTATATGTGTAATATATATAAGAGATAATTCGAAAAACTTTACTTTTATTTTAATTAAGAAATGGGAAGTCGGCTAGAGAGTCGCCCACCATTTTGAAGTGGTTCATATGTAAATGGATTTTGTGGAGAAAAGGAGATACACACACATACTATATTTAGAAATTTGCTCTGAAGAATCAAGAAGATTGCATAGGAAGAAGAGGATTTCAAAAGCTTTATTATTCAATTTCTAAAGGTGAGTGTATTAAGAGCTTTGGATATGAATTGCTTACATACAGTTTGATAAGCATTTGGAACTGGTTTTCATGAATTTTTTTATATTTTATGAGAAGTTCTTGCTTAAACCATTCAAGTGTTGTCCGGATTG
>NW_020200776.1:70575-73374 GCF_001531365.2 Cynara cardunculus var. scolymus
CACAATTGGTATCAGAGCAGGATGCAAGAAATCAGAGGAAGAAATTGAAGATAAGTAAAAAAAAATTTCTGGAATTTTTTTTATGTTCTTGAGTGTTCTTGATTTTTTTTTAGATTTTTATCCGATTTTTCATAAAAATCTTGTGTTTTTGTGTTAAAAATATGATCAAAATGCTCGAAATCKTGTTGTGAATCTTTGTTATTCACAAATTTTTGTGATTTGATCAACTTTTATCAAGATTTAATCGGATTTTTGTGGTTTTAAAAAGTTTTCGTGTTCTTAATTATTTTTAAAAAACCAGTATTTTTGATCCATTTTTTTAATAAGTTCACTGTTTTTGTGTTTTTGTTGGTTTTTGATCTGATTTTAACTTTGAGTTCTTTTATTTTTTGTTAGATCGTCCAATGTCTAACCAGTTCAAAATTTGGGCTTAAAAATCAATTTGGCCCATCCGGATAAGAGTCCAGCCACATGCTTCAATCTCATACCTCTGCATCTCGATTGGAAAGAACAAATCGCAGGTTTCATTCATATTGAGCGGTATTCAACTTCATCGCACATCTCTTGATCGGAGAAGAGGTTAAACCTCACGATCCTTGACGGATTATATATCGATTAATTCTTCTTATCATTCGATTTCAAGTCTAAGGTGAATCGCATGTACAAATTGATCGGATTTCTCAAGCGGTGTTCATCTACACCGCACACCATTTGATCGGATTCTTCACAGCTTTGAGCGGTTTACACTAAACCGCACATTATTTCATCGGATTCGTTCAAATCAGGTAAGTCTAGGTTTACAATTTTGAGCGGTTTAGGTTTAACATTGAGCGGACTTGACCGGTTTAAGCTTTAGTCTTGAGCGGTTAGGACTTAGAAATTTTGTGCATTGAAGTGTTTTATCCGATTTATTAAACCGCTTGTCTATATTTCAAGTTTTCTTTTGTTCGGATTCATAAACCGCTCATTCTAAATCGATCTCAAGTTGTTCAATTTTGAAGTATGAGTTTTAAGCTGTTTGATTTCTACTATTGCTGTGTTTGTGGTTCTAAGGAATGAAACAACAACAGGTTATGCTGCTTGAACAAATTTCAATCTAAATTGCACAGCAGGCTAAATTTCTCAGGTAATCTTCTAAATCGCTGAACTGGAACTCGTTTATCTGTGTTCCTTCTAGACTTCATCTTCCTTGTATATTGATTTCTAGGACTGAGTTAGAGAGCCTGAGTTTAGTTAGATTACAAGAGTTTGTTCGATTTACAGCTTCCTCAGTTAAGGATTGAGTGGATTTCAGCTTCGATTCATGTATCGAAGATGTGTAGCAATCTGGTTATTTTTTTTGAAGTTCACAGGAAGTTGAATTTGTTTGCTGTTTGATCTTGACTTTGTGTTGTTTGAACTATTGTGGAACAGCAGTCTTTGCTTTAAAAAGAATCAGATTCAAGTTTGTTTGCTGTTCTTATTCAAGCTGTTGTTGAGCTGCTCCTGCGTTCTTCTCCTATTGCGTTGTCAATGTTGTTGTATTAACACAGCAGGTTGAAGAAGCAGCAGCAGGTCCACAGGTTTCTGTGTCAACAGCAAATCAGGTCCACAACAACAAGAAATAAGCAAGCAGCAAAACAGCAAAGGTTTGTTATTAGCAGCAAAACAGCACAGTCATCAGATTTGAGTGTGCAGGTTTAACACAGCTACATAGGTTCGGAAGCTGTTCGTGTAGTGAAGAAACAAGAACAGCAGAAGCAAAGGTTTGATATTAGTTGGGTCTTAACAGTGCAGGTGACTGCAAATCTTAAACAGCAGGTTCATACACAACAGCAGCAAGGGTCTGTTTTGTGCTGTGTTTGATGTGTTTGGCAGCAGCAGCAACAACAAAATAGTTAAACAGCAGTTATACAGTAAACAGTATTTGTTTGACAGCAAACTGTTTTTATTGATATATCAAGACTGTTTGCTTCATAGGTCTTGACAGCAGGTTATTTTGTTGAATGAGTGCTTCCTTTGCTGGTTGCTAGACTGTTTAAGGCTGTTTTGAAGCAGTTGCTCAACTAAAACAGGAGGTTCTGTCATAAGGCACTAATGTTGTTTATTTAAGCAGACTGTTAGTTTTGAGCAGATTTGTGATTTGGCAGCATACACTGTTTTAGTAAATTGTTGTCTAAAACAACAGCCCAGGTTAAGTAAATTGTTTTAGTATTGTTGCATGCTGAAAACAAGTTTTGTAAACTGTCTTTGTATTGCTGTTTATTGATTTGACTGTTCAACTATTTTTTTGTCAGGTAAATCATAATACATTCAAGCATAGCAAGGATTGGTTTTGGACAGTTTAACTGATTTGAAAGCCTGTTGAATTGACTTTGCTTTTGGGGATTAAGATCAAGTCACAGCAGCCCAATTGAAGCAACTGATAAGAAAAGCATTCAAGTGATTTTTAGATACACTTTCAAGAGCAGATAGATCATTTTTTTAAAAAAGTGTAATATTTGTATTGTAAAGAGTTGATATTGTGTTGATTCTGTAGACATATTTTCTTCGGCTTAATTTTGTTGTGTTTTTGGTTTCTTAGTTTGATTGTGTTTAGATTTTCTTTTGGATCATTGTATATTTGTTTTTGTGTGAGTTTTTCAGTGTTTGTATTTTTTTCTATTCTTTTTGAGCTTAACTGTTCATATTTCTTTTATCTGATTTCACTGCATAGATCCTTAACTGATCAATTTGTTTCTAAAGGCAGATATCATAAAGGAGTTGAGAGCTAAGATTGCTGAACTGGAAAAGAACATCGAGAGTTATAAGAAGAAAGAG
>NW_020200776.1:74079-75795 GCF_001531365.2 Cynara cardunculus var. scolymus
ATACAAAAGCAGAGCTTGAAGCAAAACCAGTTGAGCCTAAACCTTATATTCCTACTCTGATTTTAGAACAAAAAGTGGCTCAGCTGGAAAATATTTTAAAAGAAGAAAAACTTTCATTTGATAATCAAAAACAAGAGTTTTTAAATAAAATTGAATCTTTAGAAAACTCTATTAAGAAAACGGAACAACTTGAGTCTGAATATTTTTCGTGCGATTCTTTGAGTGATGCCAGTGACCCAGAAGAAATAAATGCGCTTAATGAAGAAATTAATTTTTTAAATTCAGATGTTTGTCTAGCTGATGAGGTTGATAAGTTTGATATTTCAAATAGTTTTAATCAAAAACCTGTTTCCGAGGATATTTATTATAAAAAGAATAAATTCAAAAACAATCCGAGGAAACAGAAGAAGCTAACAAAGAAAAAGAGAGTTCAACATTCAAGTAAATCTGATAATTTTCTATTTCCTTATTCAGA
This sequence comes from Cynara cardunculus var. scolymus, assembly GCF_001531365.2. Lineage (NCBI taxonomy): Eukaryota > Viridiplantae > Streptophyta > Magnoliopsida > Asterales > Asteraceae > Cynara > Cynara cardunculus. Next base: position 74,555 of record NW_020200776.1, read on the forward strand.
TAATGCGTTGAAATTAAAGACATATTGGAGAGTAAAAGAAGAAGTCAAATCATCTACTAAACTGAAGAAGAATAATTTTAGTAAATCTATATTAAATGATTCGAAATTGAATAGTTTTGTAACAAGATATTCAGTTGATGAATTATTTGATATTGGAAATAGTAAAAATTATTGTTCTTCGAGTAGAGTAAATGAATTATTTCAATCTTTTACTTCTTTTAGACCATACCATTTCATGCATTCTATGCTATCTTTCGTATCTAAAAGTGCTGAAAAGAAAATATCTTATAGAAATAAATGGTTTGGAAGTTACAACATACCCCAACCAAATTCTAACATATTAGGACCCAAATTCGTTTGGGTACCAAAATCTACTTGATTTGGTTTTGCAAGTGTGTCAATATCATTCAATGATACACCGATGTAGGGGGAGTTGTGGTTTATTTCAAACTATGGCTTCTGAACATTTCAGTTCAGAACTCGTGCTTTATCGAGTGTGGTTTCTAAACACCCAGTTTAGAACCCGTGCTTAAAATGTTTTCATTTTATTTTTTGAGCTTAAAAGATTTATTACTTTAATCTACTTTCTAGAGGGAGTTTCTCTAGAAAGTTCAATAATTGCTTTTTAGAAAATGATTTTTTTTGGGGAAAACGAGTACATTTTCTGAACAGATATTTCCTGAGATTTTACTTGCGTAACTTCTCATCGTACATAATTCCAATACCTGTTTCAGCTATTCTTCATACTGTTATTATCATGTCTCTTATACGAAAATCATTTTCGATGATACTACACTCGTTTGTATTCAACTTTGTTTCTGATATTTTTTTACTCTGATACACATTCATTCATTTTTTTTAATATCAGAATCTGTAAACTTGTTCTTACAGATCTTCATTCATTTCTCTCATACATTTCAAATAATCGAATCGTTGTCGCTTCATTCTTTATTGATCGTGCTTAAGCCAAATTAATTGATCAACTTTTATCTGATCATTGTGCTTTAATGAAATAATATTTTGATCATCCATTGTGATCATATGTGCATAATACAATATTTTAGGAGGGACTGAGTGCTAATCAGAAATACATCTATGGAATGTCAAAACCGACAGACCTACCCAAGAGGACAACCATATCTGAGTGAACTTAAATACAAAAGGGTTCGTGTGCCGAGACTAAAATGAAAAAGAGAGGGGTAGTTGTTGTGAGCTAAAAGAATTGACGAGAGTTGTGTCAG
>NW_020200776.1:76427-84180 GCF_001531365.2 Cynara cardunculus var. scolymus
TGTATGATGGAATGATTCTCATTTCATCATAAGGGGGAGTATATGTGATAATGAATGAAATATTCATTTCCAAACATTGTTAAAGGAGATTTGATGCAAAGATCAAGGGGGAGTAACTTCGAAAATGGCAAAAGACTCAAAAAATGCGACTGAAGATCATTAAAGAAAGATTATTTGTGTGCTACAACGACTGAGAGATATTGAATGTGAAGATCATTTTCACAATAGTTTACTGAAGTTTAATTCTGAAGATTCTTTAAAGATCACATCTTGTACAATATTTTTGAAGATCATTTTTGAATTATTCTACATTGTCAAAAGAGAAGATCACCGTGATTCTACATTTGAGGGAGAGAATGCTAAAAGATCTTTCTCAACAGTTGATCGCTTGAAGATTACAAGTTGAAGATTTCATTTGAATAAGACATTTTGTGCATAATGTTTCAAATTTCAAACAAGGACTCAAAGCGCAGAATTTTCTTTCAAGTCTGAATACAAAGGGGGAGAATGTTAGGACTGAGAAATCAGTATTAATTGTATTCCTTGAAAGTTTATAAATCGTCTATAATTGTAAAAATCAGCGTGTTTGACTTTTCTTTAGAGGTTTGACTTTGACCTTGTCTTTGTAGGTTGACCATATATATAGTGCTAATCTTTGTAATTAGTAAGAGAAGAATTCATTTGTAATAATACATGAATAATAGAAGGTTTGACCAGAATTGAGAGGATTGACTTTTCCTCTCAATATTCATATATGTGTTCTTGATGATCTTAATGCAATATTCAAGATTCTGCCATGATTGTTATGATGATATGAAGATTGATCACTGATTTCGGACACACAAGATGTAATGGCGGTGTAACCGCGAGATGGTTGTATAGGCGGTGTAACCGCGAGAAACATAAAATATGTTTATGTTTTAGAACAGGTTTGATTCTAAACTGATTGTTTGGAATGTATAATGTTTTGTATGAGATGTATACACTCACTAGACCTTTTTGGTCTAACGCTCTGTTGTTGGACTAACCTGTTTTGCAGGTCAGCGTACTTTGCAAGATAAAGGCAAAGGAAAAGTTTAAACGTTGATAATAGCTTGTTTGTATATGTATTAAAGATACATTTTTGTTAGTCTATGTTTTGTAATAATATTGTTTTCAGTATTTATGAGTATTATGATGTCAGTTATGTGTGTATGAGATGTGAGAGTTGTTATATAGAATATGTGGGTTTTACACGAAAGGCATAACCAAAAACTCGTAATGGCCGTACCGGGTTCTAAATGCCATCTTGGGGATTTCCTCTTCACGGACTCTCATTTGATGATATTCGGATCGAAGGTCGATCTTTGAAAAGTACACGACACCTTGCAGTTGATCGAACAAGTCGTCGATTCGAGGAATAGGGTATCGATTCTTGATGGTCAGCTTATTAAGCTCCCTATAATCGATGCACATTCGCATTGACCTATCTTTCTTCTTGACAAACAAGACTGGTGCTCCCCATGGTGAGAAGCTGGGTCTTATGAACCCTTTATCCAACAGTTCTTGGAGTTGTCATGACAATTCTTGCATTTCCGATGGAGCCAATTGGTATGGTGATTTTGTTACTGGAGCAGCTCCTGACACCAAGTCGATACTGAATTCGACTTGTCTTGGCGGGGGTAATCCTGGCAATTCTTCCGGAAATACTTCAGGAAATTCTCGCACGACGGGAAAATCTTCAATGCGCCTCTCTTTGACCTTTTTGTTTATAACGTGCGCCAAAAATGCGATGTAGTCCTTCCTCAAATATTTTCGCATCTTCATGCATGATACTAACTTAATCTTTCGGTCGGACTTCTCTGCTTGAACTACGAGTGTTTCACCTCCTTGTGGGATTCAGATAATCTTTTCCGAACAACCTATCTCAACTCGATATTTGGATAGCCAATCCATACCTACAACTATGTCAAAGCCTCCTAATTTGATTAGGATGAGGTCTATACTAAAATCCTTTTTGGCTAAGCTTAAAGTGTAGTCCTTAATTACGTCCCTAGCCCTAACTTCCTGACCAATGGCAAAACTCAATTGCATAAACTTCCTTCAACTTTTGTGACTTTAAATTAATTTTTTGCTTAAAATCTAATGATACAAAACTTTTATCTGCTCCCGAATCAAATAATACTGATGCAAAATGATTATTCAAGAGAAACGTACCTGTGACCACGTCGGGGTCATGTCTAGCCTCTTTCGCTCCAATTTCGAATGCTCGGCCCCACGCTTGACCTCCCGGGTTCCCTGGATTAGCGGGTCTTGCTTAGTCAAAATTCGGTCTTTGCTTCCTTCTTGGGCATTCATTTCGCATATGGTCCACACTTCCATACTCAAAACACGATCTCCTTCGTCAATCTTTTGTAAGATGGCCTGTCCTTCCACACTTTTGACAGGCAATGCATTTTCCCATGTACGGATATCTATATTTATCACACTTAAGATTATTTCCTTGACCGACCACTTGAGTCTGAACTCCGAAGTTTCCCTTTACTCTTCGATTCCTTTCAATTCTTCCTCTAGATTGTTGGTTAGTACTCTCCTCTATCTTCCTCTTACCTTTGCTTTTGTCTTTTGCGAACTCTCTGGACCGAACAACATTATTGGTAAGCCTGGTTGCTATGCTTGTTGCTTCTTAGAGAGTCTTTGGGTTTGCTGATGTGATGTCTCCACGAATCTCTCGAGATAAACCCCAAATGTATGTATCGACTCGATTTTCTTTGGGTGTCACTAGATGTGGTACTAGTTTTGCTAATTCATGGAATCGAGAAGTATAACCATCTATATTTACTCCCTTCATTTCGTGATTCCACAGCTCAAATTCCAGCTTCTGGAGTTCACTCCTTAGGCAATACTCATCCTTGAGTAGCTTCTTGAATTCTTCCCATGTAAGCTGATTAGYTGCCTCTCGTCCTCTAGTTTGTACCAATGTATTCCACCAGGTAAGTGCCCTTCCTTGTAACAAACATGCAGCATATTCTACTTTGTTTCCTTCAATACATTTACTGATGTGAAGAATAGATCCCATGCTCTTGAGCCATGATAATAATCCTACTACTCATTTGGTTCCATAGAATTCTTTCGAGTTACAAGATCTACAAGATTTATAAGTGCATTCCCTAGCCGCCCTCGGCTCTGGATTGTTTGGCTGGTTAGCATTCAAACCAGCAGCCACTTGACTGACTATGTTAGGGAGTGTCGCTAAGAGTTGCTCAGACATGAGTCATGCGACTTGTGGGTTCTCTCTTCTTGGGGGCATTTTATATAGCCTAATTCGAATGGAAGTTTGGCCATGTTAGTGTTATTATTGTACAAGCTCTATTCTACTAGGTTATAAGTGACATACGACATATAAATCTACCACAATCATTTAAACACATAAATATGGTAATGTACGACAATTCAATAAACATGCATAAGAAAACATCTAATTCATAACATCACAAATTAAAGTATCATAAACGCATCATCCAACAAAATAATTTCTCCAAAAAGACATCAAGTTGCTTAGAGTTTCAAACTACGGGCTACATGCCACTAAAATAGATCTCTAACTTCAATCATCAAAATCAACAAAAGTGCTCTTATCGCTACCACCTCCTCGGCTTCGTATCTTCACTACTTTTTCTACCGCATACACGCCCAGAACAACATTCCAACTAATACCATCACAATCGCCCCCAACATCAAACCTATGCACAACCTCCGAATCGTCCTCCTGGTACCAACGGTCGCTTTTGAAACTCTCCTCATGTGAGGGTTGTGTCCATCCAAAATCCTCGTCAAACTACCTACAACATTGTGAAGATGATCCATCCTAAAACGGAGGGTGTGTAACTCATGCTCCAGGCCTTGGACCCATTTGATCTTGGCCGGAGACATATCTTGAGCATGTCTGGACGGAATCCCCATGACTACGGAGGGTGTCCTGCTCGGTGCTGGCTGTCTGGAAGACTCACCCGCAGCTCTCGTAGATCCTGTAAATGTCACTCTGACAGGTGGGGGAACGGTCTTCCTAGCAGTGGTTCTGATCCTCAACTCTGGCTGGGTAGGTGTAGGAATAATAGCACGTGGTGAAGCAGATGCAGGAAGTCGGGTGGGATTCCCACTGTCTGCTTCATCCCTAGCTTCATAAGGGTCTACCTTCTCTACAGTGGGTGGGTCTCTTCTCGGCCTACAAGTGACATAGCCAGACTCATCTGTCGAATATTCAGTGGGGGTCGACGAAGACGAGATAGCGAACTACGATAGTAACTAGTTTGATTACTTAATGTGCTAAAAAAATGTTGTGAATAGTTTAATGCAACGCACACAAAAAATTAAGTAAAAAAATTTTCTTAGCTCACGCATGTTTTCAAAGTAACTGATTCAAGTCTCCCATTATACATACTTGAATTAAAACATAAGTGACCAGGCTTTGTTTAATTGAAGTATAATAATGCGACACTTATCATTCAGTTACACTAGTGACGTGCTTTGTATTTTTGAAAAAAAAATCATTTTAAAAATCGTTTTGAAAGTATTTGGTTATAGTTTGAGGTTTGGAAAACCGGTATTCTCTATAACCTTTGGCTCTGATACAAAATCTGTCACACCCCGCTAAAGCGGAAACACAAGATATGACAGCTCACGGTTGCATTGCACAAGTAATAGATAACACCATAATTGAAATATATAAATTACAAGTTCGAGATTTACAGAAACATAATAAACTGCTCTCATAAGGAGTCAGTGATGTACAAAATGCAAACATAATCTAGTTCGAAAGGTTGAAATGTTGATGTCGTTGCACACAGATGCTCAAAACGTCACTTACTTATTTCCTGAAAAGCATGAAAGAAAAAAAAAGAAGTCAACTACAAATAGTTGGTGAGTTCACAGGTTTTATATGCACAGAAACTTTTCAGTGTAGAAAATCTCATTCTTGCAAACTTATTTATAACAATTGCACATGGTTAAAGGAAAATTTCAATATGATGTTTAAACTCAAGCCGCTACAGATCCTTTTTCGAAAACAATTAGTCCCAAAAACATTTTTACGAACTACCATGAAGTGGCCCGCGCACCAACTTAGGTATGATGGGTCGTCTACAGAACTACCTCAGCGGTGGTCTTTAACCCACATGTGTAGAACTAAATGGGTAGGACTACCTCAGCGGTGGAGCATTCGCACATTGTAGCCTACAATAATAATAAATAGCAGAGTGCATCCGTTTTTGGGTGGGAATGTCAGCCAAATAGCGCTATCCACAATACTATCGGCCCGGAACAATTCCGAGTTAAGTAGTAGCGTACGTGGTTGGGGACGATAAATAAAATCACTCAAGTACTTCAATTTAGCATTGAGACCATTGTGCATTAATAATCACATATCATGATTATAACAATTTACATTTAAACAATTCAGTTTGCAATTTATTCATGCTTTTCCTCCAAATATTTAATAAATAATAACGCGATAAAAATGAGGCCGTGATTACTCACCGAATTACTTAGCGTGAAACTTGATGACTTTGGCGGTGAGAAGCTCTAAGATCCCGGTCTCTCCTCTCCTACAATGTCCAAAGTCTAAAATTAGTCCACCTATCTGATTTCGGTATAGATAAGGTATTTATTTTTATGTAATGCCGATAAGTTCTCATTATTTAAAGTTGATATTAATAATATAGTGTCCTTTAATTTGTCCATTTTAATGTAAATTAAACTTGAAATCCTTTTCACATAAAATCATAAATTGGGCAAAAGGTAAATTTTATTTTTGAAATTTTTGGTCTTATAAAACGTCATCAAAAGGTACCTTCCACAACTCTTTTTGAATCCAAATTTTTATATCATCAATAATAACGAGTTAAACAGATTTTGTCCAAATAACACGAATTTTGGATGGGTTTATGGCACTCATCATTACCCTACAACTTTGAGTTTCACAGTCCCCAAGGCAGATTGCACACTCTCCATGTGACGGCCATTTGGGGGATCTAAACTCATCATTTTTCTAGTGATTCTAACTGTATTTTAAAGCTAATACATAAGGTTAACTTCCAGAAAAATAATCACCCATTTTCATTGAGTTTTGAAGGAGACATGACCGTTTTAAAATGCATGCAAGATTCTGTCAGCATTGTTCTTTTTGCACCATAATCTTGTTTCAAGAACTTGAAGGCTCAAAACTCAATATATTTGAGTAAGACCAGATGAATTAGAAAGATGACTCATTAAAATAAGTTCTAGAAAAAAATAAACCATTTTTGAGGAATAACCAGAGAGATATGGTCGTCCAAAGTAGGTTTTACCTACTGTCAAGTGTGTTCTTGCACACTTATTTTGTTCTAAACATTTGAAGGTTCAAAACTTACTCTTTTTATGTTATTCCAATGGGGATAGAACCCTAACTCACTGAACTTCATTTAAAAAAAAATGTAGCATTTGGACTATTATTTTTGGAGAAAAGGGCGACATAACTACTAGGTGGTAATCTGTCAGCTCCAAACATCCCCTTTTATGGTCCATAAACCCACATGCAAGCGCTTTTACAAACTTTTCTTGAGTTTAATGTTTGGGATCATGGATTACCACCATTTCAACGATATATATATATATATCATATTTTTGGTGTGTAATCTACCCTTATGTAACAACCCCTAAATTCCAAATACATATAATTCATATCATCATTCTCATAATACTAAAATAGTATTATTACAAAACATAGACTATCAAAATGTATCTCTAATACATATGTTAACAAACTAATATCGTCATTCAAACTTTTCCCTTGCCTTTATCTTTTAACGTCCGCTGACCTGCAAAACAGGTTAGTCCAACATCTGAGCGTTAGACCAAAAGGTCTAGTGAGTGTATAATTTCATACAACAATATACATTCCAAACAATCAGTTTAGAATCCAACCTGTTCTGAAACATAAGTGTATTTATGTTTCTCGCGATTACACCGCCATCTCATCACTCTCGCGGTTACACCGCCATCTTACTCGCAGTTACACTGCTATTATATCTCAAAAACATTTTCCATAAAAACATTCTATTTTCATCCGGACTTGAAGTCCAGTCAAACCTGTCCGGATTAGAAGTCCGGTCAAAACACTTTGAAAATATATTAACATCCTTGTCCGGATTACAAATCCGGACAACACTTCATTTTCTTTGTCATCCGGTTTAGATTAAACCGGACAACATATAATCCAACCATTGACCGGTTTCAAATAATCCGATCAATACACCGTACAACACTTGATCGGTTTAGAAATAAACCGATCACCACATGGCTGGTTTAGATGATATCCTGTTACCTCTTGGCCGGTTTAGATGATACACCGGACAAAGCATGGGCAGTTTAGTTATCCGGATTTCAATCCGGACAACACTTGTACGGTTTACTCATGAATCATCATAAAATGCAACCAAACTCATAATAATCAATTCCAAATGCTTATCAAACTGTATATAAGCAATTCATATCTAAAGCACTTAATACACTCACTTTTTAGAAGTTGTGAATCAAAGCTTTAAATCTTCTTATTCTTCTTCCTGTGCAGTCTAAAAATTTTCAGAGAAACTTTCCAAAAATAGAATGAGAATCCTTCTCATCCAAATCAAATTCTATATAAATACTCAATAAAGTGGGCGGTTCACTAACCGCCCTTCTCTTTTCATTTTAAAACAAAAATATTACTCATACTCACATACATAACTTACATATATAT
>NW_020200776.1:84635-109955 GCF_001531365.2 Cynara cardunculus var. scolymus
GGGGGGGGGGGGGGGAAGAAGGGGGCCGGCCATGGGCCTAATCCAAGCCCAAAAGTTTCATTTTTTAAAAAAACCTAATTATCTTGTATTTTACCAAATTAAAATGGCTACCGGTGATAGAAATCAATATTTGGTCAAAATTTCAGATTTTTGTGAAATTGTCTGGACTTTTAAATTAAACTTTTTATATTTTAAATTTGGACTTTATATTATTAACTTTTATCATATTTTGGAGAATTTTTTTAGAATTTTCGGCATTACATAAATTAGTTTTATCAGTTACTTGCCGAAACATGACTTTCTGACCTAAACGCCGGCAATCTAAACCAGCTGAGTTCTAATCAACTTAACTAAGCTCTAATAAGTTATATTTCTAATTTTGGAAACCTTATGTAGATACTAACCTGGATTTCAGAACTGACGGATGTCACATATTATTATAATCATTCCTTGCATTGGTAGTTATAGCAAACTTCCTATCTAGATCTGATTGTTTTAACGATAATGAATGAATCTTCCCAGATTTCTTCTTTCCTACTCTTTTGGCCTTTAGAGGCTTCTCTGAACCAGAGGAATTAACATTAGAGCATGCATCGGATTTTCCCTTCTGTTCCGGAGTGAACTTAATTGGCTTAGAATTAGAAATTGAGCCATTCGATGCAGAAGAAACAGGCTTTGTACTCTTTGCCCTGTATTCAAACTTGGGAGCGGATTTAGCACTTGTTGTCATGCTTACACGGCCAGAACCAAAGAGAATCTTTTTCTCATTAGAAGGTTTTGCAACCTCTGGTTCCTTGGCTACAATCTCTATCTCAACTTGCTCCTTAAACGAGTCCACCTCTGACTTAGAGTCAGAGTCAAGAAAATCCTTGTGTGAATATCGAAATACAGAAGTATCATTAAGAACTTGAGATGCATGAGCTAGAAGCTTCTTCCGTTTTTTGTTTTGAGGAACTTTCAAAAGTATCCGAGGAGTTACAATCAGAAGAATCTTTATGACCTTTAGGAGGATAATTCAAGGCCTCAGGCAGATGTTGCTCGAAAACCTGTCTTATCATTTCTGTGAAATCATCCAATAAATTTAGATCCACAATTTTAAAAAAAATTTCCGTGGATGAACTATTGATTTCATCTGGTTCAGGTTTGATAGTCTCACTCTCAGTCTTAGGATGTTCAAGATTTGTAGAGCCAAAACAAAAAATCTCGTTTGTCTTTAGCATGCTTTTTGAAATCAACTTGAGGCATACATCTTGAAGAATAAGAGACTTTTTTAAATTTCAACCATTCAGTTCTGGCTCCACTTTCAAGCCTACATCTTTTGAAAGGTGAAGCTGTATATAAAATTGGAAATTTTGGTTTTTGCTTTTCGCCTAACCTAAAAACAAAATCAAGAGTAGTTTTCTTCTTTCAGGTGAGGTCTAGGTCTGTATAACCTATCCATGCTCTATCCTATTGAGAATTTACTTTTTCATACACCTTCTGGGCATCTTGATATTTCTTGATCAAGAGCTCTTTTCTTTGCAAGCTCTGGTGTAAGAACTCCCTTTCTTTTTTAAAATAATCTTCGAGGGCCTTAGAGTTTAATCTATCACGTTTCTTTTCTATAAGGTCTTTTTCTTTCTTCTATATATCCACTTTTAATTCTAAGCACTCTGATTTAAGACTAGATTCAATGGATTGTTTTGTTGGTAAAAGTTTTTCATTTTCCACTAATAATTTATGTTTCTCTACAGTTAGCAACTCTGTCTCACGCTAAAAAAATTGTGTCCCTTTAAGATATCGAAGATTCTCTTTACAACACACATATGAGATTCCTTAGGGTTAGCTTGGTACCTAGCACAGAGATAGGTAACAAACATGATATCTGGTCGACTAGCCGTCAAATACAGCAGTGATCCAATCATGCCATGGTAAGTGTTGACATCCACTGGTTTTCCAGATGGATCTGCATCAAGCTTTGTCCCCATTGTGATTAGTGTTCTCATGGTGGAAGAGTTATGAAGTTGGTACTTCTTTAATATGTCAGAGACATACTTAGCTTGGCTAATGAAGATACCATCTTCTTTTTGTTTTACTTGCAACCCAAGGAAGAATGTTAACTCTCCCATCATGCTCATTTCAAACTCACTTTTCATCGAAGCAGAGAACTTATCACAGTGTCTCTGGTATGTTGAACCAAATATGATGTCGTCCACATAAATCAGGAGTAGAAGCATCTCACCTTTATACTTCCTAATAAACAAAGGAGTATCGATTTTACCTTTTTCAATATCATTTGATAAAAGGAATGACGAAAGATGTTCATACCAGGCTCGTGGAGCTTGTTTAAGTCCATACAAAGCTTTATCTAAATAGTAGACATAATCTGGGTGTGTGGAACTTTCAAACCCCAGAGGTTGTTGAACGTAGACTTCCTCCTTCAGCTTACCATTTAGGAAGGCTGACGTAACATCCATTTTGTAGACTCGGAATCCTTTATGTCTAGAGAAGGCTAAAAATAAGCGTATAGCTTCAAGCCTTGCAACTGGAGCAAAGGTCTCGTCATAGTCTATGCCCACTTCCTGGCAGTAGCCTTTTGCAACGAGTCTGGCTTTGTTTCTGACTACGATGCCATCCTCATCCTTCTTGTTTCGAAAAACCCACTTACATCCAATTGCAATTTTATCCTTTGGTAAAGGAACAAGAGTCCATACCTTGTTTCTTTTGAACTGTTGGAGTTCTTCTTGCATGGCATCGACCCAACTAGGGTCTTGTAGGGCTTCATGAACTTTCTTCAGCTCTACCATGCTTAGAAAGTTTACAAATAAACACTCATTTGCGGTGGCAACTCTTGTCTTCACACCACTTAAAGGTTCACCAATGATTTGATGAAGAGGATGATCTTTTGTCTACCTTGTCGTTGGAGCTGGAATAGACGTTAGAGTCATTGGATCATGATCTGCCGTTATGTGTGGAATTTGGCTCATGGAAGGTGATGAAGGCTCTGCTTGCTCCCCCTCAGATGATGGTAGAGAGGAACGACGTTCAGAGACAGAGGTATAGTTCTTTGTCTCTAAGGGACTGGGCTCTGATCCAGAGCTAGAGGGCTCTGGTTGTGGATTAGCTGTTTACAAAAAGAAGCAGAAGTGTTAGAAGGGTCATAGATAGATATACTTGCAGTTTGTGGCTCGTCGTGGACACGTGCAGAGTCATCTCTAGGTGCACATGCAAAGATGTCCTCATCACCAAAGAAGTCTTCAAATAATTTCCTGAGTTCTAATTCCCGTGACTTTGACGGTGAATTAGAAGTCGTCGAGTTAAGATCAATTCCCGAGCTGAAGCACTCTGAAGTCACAAGCACTTTATCATCGAACGAGACGTTGATGCTCTCCATGATAGTCTTGGTTCATAGATTGAAGATTTTGTAGGCCTTGGCATGTGTAAGGTATCCAAGAAATTTATCTTCATTGGCCTTCTTATCGAACTTGACACGATGATCACGTTCATTTAAAATGAAGCATCTGCAACTGAAGATATGCAAAAATTTAACATTAGGATTCTCTGGTTAATGAGTTCATAAGGATTCTTCATGTGTCTCTTAACCACAGTTGCTCTATTTTGAATAAAGCATGCAGTTGAGATAACTTCTGCCCAAAAATGGGTTGGAAGACTAGAGTCTGCAAGCATTGTTCTTGCAGCTTAAACTAACGTTCGATTCTTCCTTTCTACTATACCAGTTTGTTGTGGTATTCTTGCAATAGAGAAGTTATGAGATATGCCCTCTTTCCCAAGGTACGCATCGGTTTTTTGCATTCTTGAACTCAGTATCATTATCATTTCTCAGCTTTTGAATTTTGCTCTGTCGTAGGACTTGAATCTTTGTCATTAGCTTGATTAGCAGGTCTGAGACATCTGACTTCTGCCTTACAAACTCAATCCAAGTATATCTTGTAAATTCATAAATAAGCACAAGGATATACTTCTTGCCAGACAAACTTTGCACAGAGAATGGACCACAGAGGTCCACATGAAGCACATGCAGAGGTCTAACACATGATACATCTGTCTTTGCCTTGTGGGATGCTCTTTTGAGTTTTCCCATTTCACAGGCAGGACAAAGATGGTCCTTTTCTAACTTTATTCTTGGTAATCCGTCAACCAGATTTTTCTTCACAAGCTTCTCTATATTATGAAAATTTAAGTAAGAAAGCTTGTGGTGCCAATGCCAAGCCTCTTCACATTTACGAGATACGAGACATAGAGTCTCTGAGTTATCTCTAGGTAAGAAGTTCATAAGATATAGATTACCCTTACGTCTTTCTTTTAGCAATTCTTGACCTGATTATGACATTATAAAAACAAGCTTCCTTTTGAAACTTGACATTATATCCAGAATCAAAAAGTTGACTTATGCTCAACAGGTTATGTTTAAGCCCAAAGACATAAACAACTTTAGAGACATAAACCTTACCTTGGTGAAGATCTCCATAGCCTTTTATTTCTCCTTGCACGTTGTCCCCGAAAGTTAATCGTCCTCCAATTTTCTCTCTGTATGAGGAGAGTAACCTCTTGTTGCCAGTCATGTGTCTTGAGCATCCGGAGTCAAGATACCAAATATCCACATACGGCTTCTGCAAAACAAATTTTAGGGATTTAGGTATCCATTTCATGATGGGTCCTCGATGATTAGGCCTTGGAGTTTTTGACAGCAGGTTTAGGGAGAGGATTTGTCTCAACACTTGATTTTCCAGACTTATGATCTGCTTTGCCAGATTTGGCCTTAGGATTTTGTTTCTTCTTCTGGGTCCTCTTGGAAATAATTTTTGATGTCCTAGAGAGAATGCAGTTGGGATTAGAAAGATATTGCTTTAATTTTTGCAGCAGAGAGAGACATTTGCAAGTATAAACACAATTTTGATGACAAAAAGATTTATTAGATTCATAAAAGAAATTATTACAATCATTCCTAGCATTGTTAGTTCGAACGAACTCCCTATCTAGTTTTGATTGTTTAGAAATTTTAGCCTTTGTCTTCTCTGGCCTTCCTTTTTTTCTTCCATCTTACTCCTTTGGCCTTTGGAGACCTCTCTGAAATAGAGGAATTTAACTTAGAATTAGCAACGAATATTCCTTTCTATGCCTGAGTGAACTTTATTTCCTTTAAAGAATTAGGTTTAGAAACTTTTGATGCAAAGGTAACAGATTTAGATTTTCTCGCTTGTTTTCCTTCTCAAAGTTCAAATAAATTTGTTCTAGTAAGGACATATGGGAATCTTTTTCCTCTGCTCCATTACTGGAATAGATTTATTTGAAATCCCACTTGGAAGTATAACAACCTCTGGTCCTGGTTCCACTATCTCTGTCTCAATTTTCTCTTTACTCGAGTCCACCTCTGACTCGGAGTCAGAGTCAAGAAAATCCTTGTGTGGATGTTGAGTTGCAGAGGTATCATTGAGAGTTTGAGATTCTCGTGAACATGCACTAGGGCCTTCATCCTTTTGTTGCGGTGAAGAGGAACTTCCAAAAATATTCAAGGAATTACTCTCAGAATTATCTACATGAGATAAAGAGGGGTGTTTCAAGACCTGAAGCAAATCTTGCTCAAAGGCTTGTCTCACTTTTTCTGTAAATTCATCTATCAAAGGATCTAGAGTTTTAACAAAATCAACTTTCAATGAACTCTTGGTTTATTTTGGTTTCGATTTGACTTTATCACCACTTGATTTAAAATGTTCAGAATTATGAGAGCCAAAACAAAAAATTCCTTTTGTCTTCTATATGCTGGTTAAATCAACTAGTTGCATACCTTTTGAAGAGTAAGAAATATTTTCAAATTTCAATTTTCGTGTCCTAGCTCCATATACAAGTTTACATCTTTTAACAAGTGAGTTTTTAGGCAAAGCCATAAAATCGGGTTTTTTCTTTGCCCCTAACCTAAACACAGACTCAAGGGTACATTTCTTCTTCCAGGTGAGGTCTAGGTCTGTATAACCTATTCCTGTTCTATCCTGTTGAGAATTTACCTTTTCATACACCTACTGAGCATCTTGATACTTTTTAATCAATAACTCTTTTCTTTGCAAGCTCTAGTGTAACAATTCCCTTTCTTTTTTTCTTAAAATAGTTTTTCAAGGATCACGCACCTTCTCTAAAAGTTCTTTATCCTTTTTTTGTATGGCAGTTTTTAGCTCTGAGCACTCTATTTTAAGACTATTTTATGTGGAAAGTTTTATTTTTAAAAGTCTTTCTTTCTCCACAGAAAGCTCTTGCTTTTCTACTGAGAACAACTCTATTTCTCGTTCAAAGAACGATTTTTCTTTTTCTAAATCTTTTCTTTTTGACTTTTCAGCAGAGAGTTTTTGTTGTAGTTTTTGAAAATCTTGGGTTAAAACAGAGATACTTTCTTCTAGATCAGAATGGGAATAACCAGAGGTGTACCATACCTGAGAGTCGGAGTCAGATCCAAACTCATTTGCTTCAATCTCAACAGCCATGCCACATAAGTGAGCTTGGTCTTCTTCTTCAGATGTAGAGTCAGAGATCCAATATTCATGCTCAGCCATGAGGCTTCTCTAAGGCTGATTGTACTTGTACTTATTTTTGTAGTACAACTCATCTGTTACCAGAGGGCCTTTGCACTCCTTGGAGTAATGACCCAATTTTCCACATCTGAAGCATGTTACAACATGCTTCTACTGATCTGACTGTTCTTCCTCCTTCTTGTTTAGTTGACAAGAAGGGTTATTTGCTTCATACCATTTGTTTCTTCCCTTTATCGCTTCTGCTTCCTCGTTTGTCAAAAATATTCTTCCCAAACTTCCTCTAAAATTCCTTGGTGATGAGAGTTAAGGATTTCATCTTCAGAGCTTGACGCTCTGTCTTCATCGTTGCTCTCTACTACAAGAGCCTTCTTCTCTCTTCTTCTATCGTCTTGTAGATCTCCATTCTCTGAGTGATTGACTAGACCCACTCTCTTTAGAGTCAGAGACAAGAGCCAGAGGTCCACCCGGAGCGACCTTAATCTTCTGCACCACTTGCTCTTATGCTTCCAAGGTGACGAAGACATCATGGAGACTCCATTGTTCCAGGTCCTGATTTGCCTAAAGGGACATAGACAAGTTTCCCCATTCAGCATTCAACCTTTTCAAAAAGAGCATATTATTCACTTCTTTGGTCCTAATCACGTCACACATTCTGCACTTGTTGATTAGGGTGTTGAAGAGGTGATGAGTCTGCTCGAGAGATTCATCACGGAGAGCTTGAAAACTGTTGTACTCATTTAGACATTGAGCATGTATGTTCTTTGTCATCTTTATCCTTCCTTGAAGCTGATTAGCCAATTGATCCCATAGATCCTTGGCAGATTCGCAGGTGTCAAGAGATTGGAAAATCTCGTTTGGAATAGCCATGATAAAATTCCTTTTGGCCTTCTGGTTAACTTCCACCCGTCTTCTATCTCCATCATCAAAATCTCTCCAGAGCTTGGGGACGGACCTTGCAAGTACTTCGACCGTATCACCAGCAGCAGGAATCCTTGGAATTAATGTTGTGGGTACAAATAGACCATTTAAAATCGAATCGTACAATTCAAGGTCATGTCCTTCGTAGAAGTTTATCATTCTTATATTCCATTGTAGATATTCTTCTTTGATGAGAGTAGTAGGTTTTGTAATGGAACCAACACTATACATCGAGTTCCACAATTGATTATACATATCTTAGAAGTTTTGAAAAAGAGTTTGACATGAAAGTGAAAACATCGAGTTTTTCAAACTGAATGTTTAGAGAATACGTAAAGCAAACGTTCTTAAAGAAAATTGATCTAAGTTTTAAAATGAATAACCAACTAAGAGGAATATCCTTGTTGGATATCGATCGACTAATCAATTTTTTTGAGTAGCAGGATCTAATACCAATTGTTGGATCCCAAATTCCTCTTAATTACATAAAACACAGATAAATCAGAGTATAAGCAGAATAATAATTGTTTAACTGGAATGGTCTAACAAAATATTCAAGAGAAAATATGAATGCAAGATACACTTGAATAAGTCAGAAGCTTTTATTAGATGAGAAGAAATAACTGTAAAGCTCTGAATCTAATTGTATTCTCACAAGATTTCACTATAGTCTGATTTGGCACCTTCAGGTAACTTGTAACCTGAGGAGAATGCTTCCTTATATACGACTAAGCTAAACATAATCTCCTAGAATCTTGGCTTGGAACGCTGAGTTCTTGTTCGGTGTTCTTATCATTCACGTTCCTTGGAAAATGGAGCGAACTAAGTCAAGCCTTCTAGAATCTATTAGAAGTATTGCGGGAAAGTCTGAACCGTGCACGCAATTCACGGTAGTAGGAGACTTAGAGCCTCTGCATGTACTATAAAGAGGCTCCGTGTCTTGTGTGAAGCTCTGCATCAAGCACTTAACCTTTTTGGCGCTTAAATCTTGATCTTCCTTGGAGTAGAGGATGGGCTCTGTATATGAGACACACTTGGCTCTGTATATGAGACACTTAGCTCTTAAGTAAGAGCTCTGTCTCTTGAAGTCTTCTTCTTAGGAGCTATTCGTTCAGACTACTTCAAAACACTAAGTCCTAAAGACTAGAGTAAGAGGCTTCTTACTTACAATTTTACATGATCGGGTCTAAGATAATCATTTACCAACTCAATCCATCGTCATTGCCACATGTTTAGCTTCTTTTGATTGAATAAATGTTGGAGACTTTTATGATCTATAAAGATCATAAACTTAATCCCCAACAAATAGTGTTTCCAAATTTTTAGAGCAAAAACTACGGCTGCGAGCTCCATGTCGTGTGTTGGATAATGTTTCTCATGATCTTTCAGTTGTCTTGATACATAAGCAATTACTTTCCCCCTCTGCATCAGAACACAACCAAAACCCAACTTTGAAGCATCACTCTAGACCATGAAATCTTCTGATCCTTCTGGCAAAGACAGAACTGGAGCGCTGTATATAAAGTCGGTCAAAGAGACCAATATTCATGCATATTATATGTAGGCATGATACTTAAATTCATAAAATCCTATGCATGCACACTACGATTTCATGCATGCATATAAAAATTCATGCATATATACACACATTCATAAAATCATACACACTTCTACATTCATTTTTAATATCATGCATATATTCCCATACATGAAAATGCACATACTCACATATTTAATTCATGTATGCATGTATCCACATAAACAATTAATCACATAATAAATACATCAGGTGATAACCAGAATCCGGTTATCACATGATTGAATGAAAGTCCTGTTGAGATGAACATTAAAAAGTCTCATATATGAAGTACATTCATTGTACTGAATATATCTATTATATTCACAGGCCAATCATTTTTAAAGATTGAAAATAGGTTCATAAGTTGAATCTGGTTCTTTCCCTCACCATCATAATCTGAAAAGATTATATAAGAGTTTGTTTTTCTTAAAAGGGGGATATTGTTGAAGATTATCGTGTTGCAATGTTCAAGGGGGAGTGAATGTGAAGATCATTTATGTAAGGATTTTGTTGTTCTAAACAGGGGGAGATTGTTCAAATTGTTGAAAAAGAAACTTTTTGCAAAATTTAAAAGGGAGTTAAAAATTTCCTGTTGCTGATAAAAGGAAGATTGTTTTTGTGTTGGAAAGTTATATGGGGGAGATTGTTAAAGCTTTGAAGATCATACCTTGAAGAATTAAAGTTTTGTTAAAGATTGTTGTTGTTTCGGACTTGAATCGGAAGGGGGAGATTGTTGGAACATAATTATTGTATTCAAGTCTCTGTGCTTAAAATGTATTAAAATGCTTTGTATTGTAGTTTCCTATTATACAAGGTTAGTTTACTTTGCCGTATTTAGTAGTTGCTATACATAGTAGCTTGTTAGTTTTGTTAGTTGGTGATCATCCCTGTTATTATAAAATTCATACGCAGAATGATTGAGAGAGATTGAGTGGTTCAAGAACAATTGTACTTACATTTTATGAAATAATCAAGCTAGCCGACTGATTTAAATCATCTTATTGTTCTTGACTCTTATTATGAATTGATTGTTATGACTTGAATCTGGGATCACAACAACACTAGAGCACTGCAAAGACGATCTTTTAATAATTGAAAAGCTCTTTGTTGATCCTCTTTCCACTAAAACTTAATGTTCTTTCGAGTCAGCTTAGTTAATGGTACACCGATTCTGGAGAAATCCTGAATAAACTTTTGGTAGTAACCTTCTAACCCCAAGAAACTACCGACTTCAGAAGGAGTTCTCAGTGCATCCCATCTTTCTACATCTTCAATCTTAGCATGATCCACTTTCACTCCTGCCTCAGATATGATATGACCCAGAAATTGAACTTCCCTTGACCAAAACTCACATTTGGACATTTTTGCATACAACTTTCTTTCTTTAGGAGTTCAAGGATCAGACGAAGGTGTTCGGCATGTTCATCTTCAGATTTTGAGTATATAAAAATATCATCGATAAAGATAATAACGAATTTATCGAGATATGCACTACATACTTGGTTCATCAGATCCATGAAAGCCGCAGGAGCATTGGTTAAACTGAAAGGCATAACCAAAAAGTCGTGATGTCCATAGCTGGTCCGAAATGTACTTTTGACAACATCTTCATCCCTGACTTTCAACTGATAGTATCCTGACCGCAAATCAATTTTGGAGAAGTAACTGGCTCTCACCAATTGATCAAATAAATCGTCGATTCTTGGTAAGGGATACTTATTTTTTATCGTCAACTTTCGGTAATCAATACACATTCGCATCGATCCGTCTTTCTTTTTGATAAACAAACCGGAGCACCCCAAGGTGAAGTCCTTGGTCTGATAAAACCTTTGTCAGGAAGATCTTTCAACTGAGTGACCAATTTTTTTAATTCTGATGGCGCCAACCGATACGGTGCTCTAGCCACTAGTGTTGCCCCAGGTACTAAATCAAATCTGAACTCGATAGATCTAGTAGGTGGTAAATAGAAAAATCTTCCGGGAAAACTTTTGGATAATCACAAGCTACCAGAATCAACTCGTGCTTACGTTTCTCTTTCATCAATCACATAGGCCAAATAACTATGACATCCCTTCTGTATACACTTACGAGGTTTCAAGACAGATAACAGATTGGTATGATCATCCTGGCGATCACCATAAATGGCAATTGGGCCTCTCTCTGGCAAATTAATGCTAATCATCTTCTTGTTACACAAGATATTAGCCTGATTCTTTGCCAACCAATTCATTCCCACCATAACATTGAATTCTTTCACTTGCATAGGAAATAGAAGGATCGGCAGCCCACACCCCTTAATTTCCACCATAGAGTTCTTAAACACATAGGTAACATATACTTGACTAATAGCGGTATCAGCCACTAATATATTGTCAAGGGGCACACATTCATATATGCACATCCAACAAATGATGGTGATATGAAAGAAAAGTTCGCACCATAATCAAATAGCACTTTAGCATATATATAATTAACATGTACATGTAACTACACTTGGCGTTGTTTCGACCTCACTTTTCTTCATCTGAAAAGATCGGCCCTACGCCCCACCCTGTCCTCCTCTCGGTACATTATGCCTTCCACGAGTACTTGCAATATTTCCTCCCATAGTCAATCGTGGAGTTCTCAGTTTTGGACAATTCGGTCGGATGTGATCGAGTGGATTGCAATGGAAACATCTCTTAGGAGCTGGACGATTCCTCGACAAATGACCTGATTCGCTACAGTGATAACACTTTATCTATTTAGGTTGACAATTACCTTGATGAACTTGATGACATCGAGAAAAATCTCTCACGATAGGTTATCCATTTTTATACATTTCGGTCTTTGAAATCCGGCTGAAGACCCTTCCCATATTTTTCTCACCCAAATTATTTTCTCCCTGTTGATTCTTGTTTCTTTCTATTGTTTTGACAGGATCCAAAACTAAGGGAAAAGTGGCAGGACTCATTGTAATAAAAAAATGTCTAATAAAGGGAATCTTCATTAAACTTTTTAGTGTATTCTCGTACGGATCTGTTGCCCTACTCCACCTTTAAGAAATCCTCTTTCATCTACCTCACGGCTGCCTCGGGACAGAATTGTTCTGTAAACCTATTTACAAATTCTGCCCAAGACATGGATCGTAGAATATTGGGCTTAGCCAATAATTCTACATCCCACCAGGTAACACCTCCGTCCCACGTGGTTAAAGATGGGAGATGACATAATTGGTATAAAAAACTACGCATTTTATAAAACAGAGCAACTAATAAAATTTACCAAAAGATAATTACATAACCACAAAGAAGATAACGTGTCTCAAAGTACGGTTCCAAAATACTAGTAGGTCTACTTTAGTCATCAAAAGTTAGCAAAGTATGACGTAATGGGTTATCTTCAATATTGTCATCTCCGTAGCTCTCATCCCAAAATCCCTGCTAAGTCATGTACTTGCCAAGAACAAGAAAATCTTGGATGAGCTTAATGCTTAGTGAACGAATAATAATAACTAAACAATGAATATCAGATAACAAGTTCAAAAGCAATTTATAACACTATGTGAAAATCCAAAAGAAAGTCAAAATGCCCCAAAGGCATGTCAAGGGTCCGAAGACCAAACTGCATCACAAGGACGCGTTGTTCCCTAAGGATGATCAGTCCATTCAGGCATATGTGAGGAAAGGAGTGTGAGCACAACACAACAATCCTCTCATTGGATTTATCCACAACCACAATTTATTATCCGATAACGGTTCCTAGGATCGATCCATACGCCCTCTATTCGACCAGTACATAATCAAGTCCACCTTGAAGGACTATAAAAATGAGGAAGCCATGGTCGTTTTAGCCACCATGGAAACATCTCAATACCGGTGCTCTGCTTATAAAATCTATAGTTAAATGTTTCACAAATGAAGCAATCAAACAAGTCAAGTGATCAAAATGATCCATGTTCCAAATAAGAATGTACATCATATTTCGAAAGGAAACAAAAGCTCAATAGCAATTGATGAGCACAATGAGAATTTAGAACCAATATATTCGAATTAGGAAGCCTTACACAAATGGCTATCCCCGTGTCAAGTGAGATATGAAATTCGTACCATAATCAAATTTTACAATTAATGCACGATCAAACGGAAATTCACGATCAAGTTTGCTTTGTCCGCGTGCCTAACGAATGCATAAACGGGTTACTATTTACAAAGCGTAAAAACCATAACATATTTGTTCTAATAAAATTAATTATGTCTTAATGTACTTAAATAACTTAGACTTCAAGAAGGACAGCCGGATACGAATTGAGAACTCAAACGTAAAACTAGTCTTATGCATTTTCAATCCAACCGCTTATATCCCTCTTATTTCTAAGCATTTTACCCTACTTAGAGACCAATCCAGATTATATTGTCTAAATGAAAGTTGTAGGTTGTATCATACGAGTCTATTGGTTTTAAAATCATCTCATTTGGATTATCTATCTATTTTATATGAATTTTACAAAACTGCAAATTAATCTCGAATACAGTGTAAACAACCCTGAGAACATACTGTTTCAAGCCACTTAGAGTCATAAATGGCTTTTGACCCTTCATGAAAGTTGTAGTATACAGTAAGGTTTTTCTAACAGCAAAATACGAGCTTATTTTAGCTAACGGTTGAGTTATAGACTGTCAAAGTACGAGAGTTGCATTGTCGGTAAAACTCGATTCTACATTCCCGACTAACTTTTATGATCCAACTTCCATGATTTGTTGCATTTACATGATATAAACATACTTCAACATACTAATAGTAAAACAAGTCTAATGGTCGCTAACCTAAGCTTCATCATGCATTTTTACTCTTTTCGACGTTTAACCGAACAATTAGTGTACGGTTAAACATATACCCACAATCTAACCATATTGAAACTATAATTATACTCTTTTAATTTCTATATCAATTTAACCAATCCTAGCATTCTAAGCATGAAATACATCATAATTTTAACAACATCAATATGTAAACTTAGATATAAATATAATTTATAAACTGGTCTCAAGAACCCTAACGTAAACACCATAATAAAAATGAATGAAATTTATACCCTTAAGAAGGGTTCGGATAGAGGATTCTGAATATATATTTGTTACCTCGATCCCTTTAGTAACTTGATGTGAAATTTAGAGAGAAGACGAGAGTTTTAGAGAGAATTGAGACGGAAAAAAATAGGAAAACGAGACAGTGTTCACCGCCTCTTCCTCTTGCATATATATATATATCATATTTTTTTATTTAATTATATATATTTATATATATATAATTTAACTATTTGACGGTTTTAACCCTTTAAGTCTAGATTCTCAACTTTGTGCCAAACTAGGTATAACTCAACTTTTGACACAAAAATAGTCCAAGGTAAAGTTGCTTATGCATAGGGTACAAATATGTTATGCACAATTCTTCCAAAAATTCACTTAACCCAATTTGTACGAGTTAACTAAACACGGATATTATACACCAATACAAAGCGTTAGATAATAACATGTAAACGACAAATCTAACCTTACCTTGTTGCTGGATTTGAAGGATTTATCTCAACTTCTTCAATTTCAACTCTCGCCAATAATCCCATAATAGATACCAGAGTCTGCCTCAAATTGCCCATTTTTTCAGCCAGAACATCCTGAGTTACATATTCCGTCTGTGGTACCTGTTCCTGATGGATATTCCCTGAAATAGACTCTCCTTGATTCGGGTGAATTTTAGATCGACCCGGTCTGCCTCTTGCTTGACTTCTCCCTCGACCCTTGCCCTTGTTTCTTCCCGTGCCTCGACTTTCAAAAACATTGGTCAGAGCATTATCAAGAGAATCCTCTCTGTCTTCCGGATTGGGGCGATTGATTCTTTCAGATCTTCTAGATCGACTTGCCATCTACAGATATTTAATAATAAATATCACGTATTCACATTCCCAAATATAATAAGGTATCCAAGTACAAATATGTACCTGTTAATTCATAATTACATTGGCCATTTGTAATTTAAATTTATCTACATACAGCTCTCTTAACCTATCATAATTATTTTAAATGGTACTATCTATGTCCAAGGACCCCTTAATATGCAAATACTAGTTTAAGTCTATGTATCATGCTTTGAATACGTAAATCTCTTAAACTCGGGCTCTGATAACACCTCTGTATCATCCTACTTTCCACATTTGCATATAAACTTGTACTTCATATAAAAAAAATACAATTTACACCACAACCATCCCACAACTACAAGAAACTTATATTAAAGAATTTACAATCCAAAAATTCGAAAAGAATATTCTTGTATAATCACATGTATAACAACATGTATCTTCAAAATACATCAAGTAACATGTTGATCTCCAAAACAGCAGATAAGCACATTAGAAAAATTATTACATTTTCGCCTTCCCCTTACTATCCCTTGACCCATTACTATAACGTCTTATAGATATAATAACAAGAGCTATAATATTAACCATACCCACAATCACATTAAAAAGATACAAAAAATATCATTTCTCAATATAGAACAGTTAGGCAAACTGTTAAATAACATTTATGAAAACTATTGCTTTCATTTCACTAGGCTTCGGCAATAAATGCCCCTTAGCGGCCAACACTATGGTCGATAACCCCTCCTCATCGGACAACACTTATCCGGAGAACACTATCTGAACAAGACTTGAAAATGGCAAGCATACTTACCGGTCACATTCTGTCTGGTAACAATCCTCACCGGTCAACACTCTGTCCGGACACCTCTCATCGGACAACGCTATGTTCGGTCACTAACCTCACCGGTCAATACTTAAAATATCGATATTAAACCGGTTAAAGCCTTGTCCGATGAGCATCCTCACTGGACAAGGCTTCCTCGATAATAAGTCCAATATGGCCAACCCTTGGTCTTAAACATTAAATCCAAACAACACTTGGGCGATGAAAAAGTAAAACGGATATCTTTGTCCGTAAAGGATCTTCGCTGGATAAGGCTTCATCCGATAAAGACATCATCGGTCAACACATAGAAACAACAGACTCCTCACCGGTTAACGCTTGGCCGGTAAGGACCCTCACCGGACAACATACTATTCGTTTACAAGCCCTTATTGGCCCATGAAGTTCATTAAGAATATATATACATACATTCAAAGTACAACACCAGCAGATTCTTAAATCAATTTGAAACAAGTAACCATAATATATTAAATAGGTTGTTTTTTTGAAGTAAAACTCACCTTATCCAAGTTTTGAATTGAAGGAGAAAAAAACAAATAAGATTCAACTTCTACTTTGATCCCAACCTCAGTTTCCAAATTTGGCAAGCAATACACACATATACTTACTTTATCTCAAACCCTTCCAAATATGGCAGAAAAATATTCCTTTCTAAAATATATCCCTTTTTATACCTTCTTTAAGAGGAAGGCGGTTTGGAAAGAACTATTAAAATATTCTTTCTTTTCAAACCTCATGCACATAATCCATGCACACATACACTTTCATGCGTGCATAACATTCCATGCATACATATAAACACATTTTCATACACACACACACACACATATATATATATGCATATTCTCGCATAATAATCCCATCTATGCATTTATCCACATGATCAATTATAGCAATGAATCACATAAACATTACCTTAGGTGTATAACGAGGACCTGGTTATCACATGATGGTATCCCTACCGCAAATCAATTTTGGAAAAGTAACTGGGTGCAACTAGTTGATCAAATAAATCATCGATTATTGGTAAGGGATATTTATTTTTAATTGTTAGCTTATTGAGCTCCATATCGTCAATACACATATGCATCGACCCGTCTTTCTTTTTGACAAACAGAACCGGAGCACCCTAAGGCAAAGTACTCAGTTTGATAAAGCCTTTGTCAAGAAGATCTTTTAACTGTGTAACCAACTCCTTTAATTCTAACGACACCAAATGATATGGTACTCTGGCCACTGTTGTTGCCCCAGGTATGAGATCAATTCTAAATTTAGTACATCGATTAGGGGGTAGACCAGTCAAATCATCCGGGAAAACTTCTGGATAGTCACAGACTATCAGAATCGACTCTTGTTTGCCTTTCTCATTCTTTGAATCAATTATGTAGGCCAAATAACCACGACATATCTTTTGTATACATTTACCAGCTTCCACAACTGATAACAGACTAGTATGATGATCCTGCCGATCACCATAAATAACAAGCGGTCCTCCCTCTAGCAAATTGATGTTGATCATTTTCTTATTGCACAAAATACTGGCCTAATTCTCTCCCAACCAATCCATTCCCACCACAACATCGAATTTTTTCATCGGCATTAGAAACAGACGGATCGGTAATCTACACCCCTCAATATCAATTATTCAATTATCAAACACATAGGTAATAGATACTTGACTATTAGCGATATCAACCATTAATATATTGTCAAGAGGCTCAAAATTCATATATGCACACCCATCAAATGATGGTGATATGAAAGAAAATTTCGCACCGGAAGAAAATAGCACTTTAGCATATATAGAGTTGACAAGAAAAGTACTTGTTACTATGTCTGGTGTTGTTTCTTTCTCACTTTTTGTCCTCTGAAAAGGTCGGCCCCACGTCCCTTCCTGTCCACCCCTTGTTATGACAAGGTTTGAGACAACCTGGGTTGAGGTAATTTATACGTGTTCGTTATGTGGATTACGTGAAATATGCATGTCTAAGTAGAAATGCATGAACTATATATGTGAAATGTGAACATGATATTATGAATGCATATATGTGAAAAGATGGCATGATATGTATGTAATTTATACATGTATGCATGTGGTGTGAATCATACATGAGGTGATGCCTATTTGTGATAAGATATTCTGGTGGAAATATTATTATATTATTTAAAAACTTATACCTTCATGGTTAAGAAATCATGAATTTTATAATGAAAAACCCACCACCCAAGGTTATTTCTATTGGTTAAAGCTTTCACCGCCTATGAGTTTTATANCTTCATGGTTAAGAAATCATGAATTTTATAATGAAAAACCCACCACCCAAGGTTATTTCTATTGGTTAAAGCTTTCACCGCCTATGAGTTTTATAATTAAAATAATCTTCACCGCCATAGTGGGAGTATTTAAAGAAATAAAAAGATAAGATTTATCTTATCATTTCATTTTGAAGAAAAATATGTTGAAAGAGAAAAAGAGTGTTGTGGCGGTGAAAAGTGTTCTTGAACAAATCTTTTGTTTAAAGTTGTTTGAAGAGCTTGTGATTTGCTGTGTGTTTTAAAACTACAGAATCTGTGATTGTTAAGGTGAGTTTTTAAACTATCGTTGATTATAAACTGTGAGTTTTTAAACTACCGTTGATTATAAACTGTGAGTTTTTAAACTACNCGTTGATTATAAACTGTGAGTTTTTAAACTACCGTTGATTATAAACTGTGAGTTTTTAAACTACCTTTGATTATAAACTGTGAGGTGTTAAAAATACTGTTGATTATACACTGTGAGTTTTTGATGACTAAAACTGTTGATCCCAGATCTCTCAATAACACTAATAATCTGGTTATGAATAACCAAATTATAGCGATTTAATGAAGAAAGCTATGAAGTCTCAAGAATAAAATAAGAAAGACTAAGAACAATTTTGAGCTTCAAAGGTTTTACTTTATTAGATCATAAACGTAAAACATAGAGTAAAAAAACCTTATTTTTACAATAGACCTAATCATCTATTTATACTAGTCGGCTGTTTAGAAGATAACTATCTATTGCTACTTTCTAGCAAATCTTCTAATAAACAGATAAGGTTTATCTTTTATATGGATAAGCATTATTATCAAGATAAACTCTAATTCCAGCTGTTGACTTGTCATCTCCAGCTGTCATTAACAATGTAATGAATTCATCCTTATCTTTGAATCTTCATGGCATGCTTGAATGAACTGATAGAAAATCTTCTAAGTGATGTTTGTCCAGAGTATCAATGAGAATGCTTCTTTCCATCGCATCATCCATTGATCATCTGGTTCAACTCTTCCATCGGTCCAATGGTTGAATCTTGTCCATCGATCCTCTGGTTAGTCTGTCCATCGATCCAATGGTCGAATTCCAGACTTAGTCATTTTTGCCTTGATGTCTTCATTGGTCTTCTGGTTCTTCATCACTTGTTTTTCATTACTTTTTACATTTTGCATTGTGGGGTTTAACAATCTCCCCCTAAGTAATGAAATAACAAAGTCTAATCTAGACACATGTGAAGAACAGACACTAGTCTAGAAGAAAAACATCAAACTCCAAATTTCCATTAGATGATGAAATTTCTTTACAATAGTGGAAACAAATTACATCAAGGCAAAATAAGCAAAAATTCCATCTCATCACGAACTACCTGAGTATATTTCCCTGAAGCACAAGAGTAGTCTTCTATAGGAAATGATCGTTGAAATTTCATGAATGAGATGACTTCCCTCTTCCCTTGGCACGTGGTTTTTGCCCAGTCTTTCTCTAATGTTTTTCTGAAACCATTCAAGTGTATCTGTTGATTACTTGAAGGCTTCAGTCAATCTGAAGAACTTTTTAACCCCAAACTCGTTCTTGTAAACAAGTCCGAGTTCAGGTTGAGTAAGAACTGAAGCAGAACATATCTCTTGCAAGCTCTAAAATTCTTCAGTTGGAGGAGCGCAGGATAACCTCTCAATGCCTAGCCTTAAAGCAATTTCAAAATCTCTTTTGGCTCGTTGCTTCACCAGGGACTCCATTGTCTTGACAATAGCTCTGTTCGCCATTCCAAATTGTATCCCATGATCTTGCCTTTGAGCTGTGTAGGCGTGTAACTCAATCAAGTCATATGGATTGAGGTTGATGAGATCGTTCTCGTTGAAGACGCTAACTACCCTATGGGCTCTTTCCACATTGAACTCGGTGTAGCGTATGGCTCTGTTGGCAAATGACTTTATCTTTAAGTCTATGACTCTTCTTATTCCATCGTTCCAAAAGATAGCTTGAGGTGGTTGAGTAGTCTGTCTTATGAAACGATGATGTAGAAGGTTCATAGACTCTGGCGATAGGATTGGAGGATTGGTTGACAGGCTTTCATCGCGTTCTTGGTACATGTATTGATGGATGTTTTCCATCATTATTGGTTCCCTGGGCGGCAATTGAGGTCTTTTCCTTATCGACTCCATGCTTTGAATTATTTCGTCCACCAGGCCTTGTGGAGGATGCCTCGAGGAAGAAGGGATGTCCGCATGTACCACAGGATGTTGGGTTGAGGGTTGTGTCTCAGCTTGGGGTTGTGTATGGGTAGAAGGTGAGTTTTCTTTGGTTGGTTGGGGTGATGAAGGGTGGGTTGTTATGGGTTCTGGTTATTAGGGTGAAGAAGGTTGGATTGTTGTGGGTTCTGGTTGTTGGGGTGAAGAAGGTTGGGTTATTATGGGTTCTGGTTGTGTGGAGAAGATGAAGGGTTGAGTTATGCGAGGTGTTGGTGAAAGGGTTAAGAGTAGGTTTGTTGTAGGTGTAAAAGGAAGAGGTTGGTTTTGTTGTGTTGGTGGGGTGGTTGGTTCTTCATCGGTTGAGGAACTCAACACGATGGGGTCTGGAGTTGTGGCTAAGAGAACTTGGATATTTTGTTCTTCATCAGAGGGCAAGGCCTCTTGTTCCCTAGCTTGGGTTTGTTGGGTTGATGGTGGTTGTTGTGTTGATGGTTGTTGTTTTTGTGATGGTTGTTGTGGTGCAGCGGATCATGTTTGTTGAGTAGCAGCCGCCTCTGTCTCCCCCTCATGAGGTCCAAGACCTTGATCATCGGGGTCTTGGTCTTTATGCCTTGGGCGTTTGTAGGGGCGGCTGGAAGAGTAGGAAACTCTTGATCTATTCTTCTTTTTCCACATTCGAATGTCGGATGCGAGAGTGCATACTCGATCCTTTCTGTGCCTTTCTTCCATTGTGCAAAGGAGAGTGTTTGTTTGTTCTTGTTGGTGTTGTAAACTCTTCCTTAACACAGTGGTGGGTTCAATGGATCGAGCAGCGAACTTTGCACTTATCTCATTGACAGAGGAGATAAGTTCCTTGGATAGAGCCCCTAGGTCGGCTCTAGTAGCAAAGTCTGTGCCAGTAGAGGGAGGAGGTGGCACAGAGGTTGTGGCAGATGATGGTGGTTGGGGAAGGTTAGCAAGAAGATTTCTCACCTCTGCAGTGAAGGATGAGAAGGCTGCTTCATAGGAGGGGCCTGTAGAGGGAGGTGGGGCTTGAGTTTGTGGTGGGATTTGGTTAAGTATGGTGGCCATTTGGTTGGTGAGGGTGGCAAGAGTTTCATGGATGGATGGTGTGGGTGAAGGTTGAGGTTGAGGTATTTGGGAGGTGATTGAGGCTGGTAGTTGATGAAGGGTGCGAAGGATGGTTTGGAGTTAGGTAATGATGTAGGTCAGGTTTTCATCGGTCTCAGTTGCCTGGGCCATGAGGGTGGCGAGGGATTGGATAATGACTTGGTTTCTTTGGGTGGCTAAGGATGATATGGTATTGTGTTGTTGGGTTACGGTTTGTTGGAGGATTTGGAGGCGGGATGAATTGGTTTGGGCTTGGGTGTCTATTTGGTTTAGATGGCGTTGGTGGATGGCAAGGGATTGACGGAGGTCTAGGGTATCGGGTGAGGGTTGGTTCTCCATAATCCCTTGTACGAGGAGTTTAAGGTCATCGAAGGACCACATCACTTTATCAACAAAGGCTTGGAACTCAGCCTTAGTGACCAGATCTGCTAATGGGGTAACCCCTGCAGCAACGGATGCTGCAGGTTGGGCCTTTGTTCCTGAGGCTCCTTCTTAGCCTTGTGTGAAGGTAGGCCGCGAAGGACTTCCATCATGCCCTTGATAGCCTTCTAGAGAAAAACTATCTCGAGATGTTGGAACATCCTCTTCCTCTTCTTCAGCTTCAGAGGCTGAGTAAGTGAAGCGGATGTGTGTCCCTTTTGGTAGATCAAATACCGAAGGGAGTGGTGCACGAATTGAAGATCTCTCTGAACGATCTATTGGATCAATGTCAGAAGCAACGAATGCTTCTGTGTATGTGCGGGGTAGTGGCGAGCCCTGAGGCGAAGGGGCTCTTGTTTCTTCATCACCTCTCTGTTGAGAGAGGGGTGATGGGATATGTGCTTCCTCGGCTTGTTCATATCCAGAGGCCCGAAGAATGGCCTCTAGATGGCTGGCTTGGGTTTGGGTGGGACTGGGTCGTCCTATTTCAATACCCCTTTGGCTTTGATCGCCAGGGGTAGTAGATGTGGTTGCCCTTTGGGTAGGAGGGTGGGGAATATTTTGGTGARGGCCGGGGGAAGCACTAGCATCATCATCATCATCATCTTCATCATCCGATGAAGACGATGCTTGTGCTCCCTCGCTTGGAGGGGGGACGGCTCTAAGTGCTTGGGACAACATGGAGCGTTCATAGGCTTGGCGTATCTCACTTGTCGATGGAATGACAGTGAGCATAGCCCGGGACAGCGGACGGTTTGTTGTGTATCCTTCCTTCAATAGCGTTGGGCGATGTCCTTACATCTTGTAGTTGGGGGTGAAGGGCTTCACAACAGGTAGCCCGTGTTGCACCATCGTGTCCCCAATGAAAAGAGCAAGGAAGCGAGGGTAGACAACAGCAGATAGTGGCTTTCCCGCGGCTTGAAGTTTGCACTTTTTGATGACGGCCGCATGAATCTCGTTGTTGATGTGGAAGGCGTAGTCGAGATTAAGGTTGAAGAAAAGCCCATACATTATCGTCATTATGTTGAGATTTCCTTGGTCAAGGGAGCCGAGCTTGCAGGTGAGGTATCGATTGAGGATGGAAAAGAACAAATTCCACATTGGTGGGAGGAATTGTCTTTTGAAATCTGAGACGTTGCGCAGTTCACGATTGTATCCTAGCATCTTCACGAACCTTAGGATGTCGTCGGAGGAAGGTGGTTCATCATATTGCGCGATCCCAAGTTCCTTTCTTGTGGGAATGCATAGAACTTTAGAAACCTTTGCTCGTGAAATTTTTACCGAGCAAACCATGTCATTTGGAGCGTCTATGTCTCCCATTATTCCATGACTTGGAGGATCAAACTCGCAAGTCTGCTAGTATTGTTGAACGTACTTTATGGGTACGTTTGGGTTCACTAGATTTAGGTCAGGAAGTAGGATACGTTTCTTGAAGAACTCAATCATTATCGCAAACCTGTCATCAAAAAGGGTGTTGCACAGTTTAATCATGTGGTTATTGGGTTTCATGGGCAAGAAGACGATTGCGCGGCTGTCGGCGCTGGTGGATTGGATGCGGCTGTCATTGTTATTGTATTCGTCAGAAGCGGAGGAGGTCATTTTTGATGAAGTTGCAGGTATTGAGTTCGTCTTAGCTTTGTTGGAAGTTTTGAAGGCGTAAAGAATGTAAGGTTGGGGAAGACGGGTATTTATGGGGAAGACGAGTGGGGTGGGGGGGGGTGGGGAGGGGTGGTAAGGGAAACGTTTCTTTGATTATTATTATAATATAATAATCATGAAAATGGGTTGATTAGATGAACGTGAGCCGTCTTGATAGTACATGCCATTTAATGTAGTGGACACGTGTCAGCCTGGGGTAAGGGAGGGAAAAGAATGAAACGACTCATGGGGGACAACCTGTATGGTGTCAGGCGCGTGGTTTGAGTGACGTCATCAAGTATTTGAAATGAAGAGTCATTCCAAATAATATCTTGGTGAAGACGTTTCCCAAAAAAAGATTTATTCAAAATCTCATCTAATTGTAAGATTAATACTTATTACGAAGTTTTGTTCTTCTAAAAACCTTTGTTGTATAGTTTTTAGTCACAAAAGCTGCAATTTTGTATAATCTTAAAAATGGTTTCAATTAAGATGAGTTTTATTGTAAAATGTATTTTCATGGAACYAGMGGAGCTCTGGTTATGCATGACAAAGTGGGTGGGGAACCAGAGGAGCTCTGGTTGTAATGTCGATGAAGACAAGTAGTAATGTTGGATATGGATGATGTAGAGACTTTGGTTAACAAACCTGAGGCTCTGGTGAAATGTGCCAATCCATGTTATAAAACCAGAGGAGGTCTGGTGTTATATTTATATATAGCATTTTATGTGGCCAGAGGCTCTGGTTGGAAAATGCAAGTTTACAAAAGTAAACTTTTGTTCCCCCTCAAATGATGCATATTGATTAAAATCAAACACGCATCCTCACTTAGATAAAAATTTGAGATTTGGAGACAGAGGCACTGGTCAATATAACCAGAGGCTCTGGATGAGAGAAGTCTAAGTGGGGTATGTATGCAAAGCCGGAGGCTCTGTAATATTCTGGTTGTTATGTGTGTATGTGTGTAATAATTATGTGGGAAATTAAAAAAATTCATTAATTTTAAAATAAAAGGGGGAAGGTCGGCTGGTTGTGCCGACCCACCACCTCTCCTCTTTCTTTCATATGTATATATAGAATTTTGTGAAGAAAAGGATATACACACACATACTACTTTTAGAAATTTTCTCTGAAGAATCAAGAGGATTGCACAGAAAGAGGATTTCAAAGGCTTTGATTCTCGATTTCTAAAGGTGAGTGTATTAAGAGCTTTGGATATGAATTGCTTACATACAGTTTGATAAGCATTTGGAACTGGTTATTATGAATTTTGTTGCATTTTATGAGAGTTCATGTTTAAACCGTCCAAGTGTTGTCCGGATTAATATCCGGATAAATAAACCGCTCATGCCTTGTCCGGAGTCTTCCTAAACCGGCCAAGAGGTGACCGAATATCATCTAAACCGGCCAAGAGGTGACCGGATATCATCTAAACCGGACAAGAGGTGACCGGATATCATCTAAACCGGCCAAGAGGTGATCGGATATCATTTAAACCGGCCAAAAGGTGAATCATGTATTGTCCTGTTTCATTTAAACCGGTTAACATTGATAGCGAAGTGTTGACCGGATTTGTAATCCAGACAAAGAGGTTGATTTAATTTCAAGTGTTAAGGTTGACCGGACTTGAAGTCCGGTCCCAGACTTGTTATTCGGACAAGATTGACCGGACTTCAAGTCCGGATAAAGAGATAGAAAGTTTTTGAAATATTTTTGAGAGATGAAATGGAGGTGTAACTGCGAGAGAGATGAAATGGCGGTGTAACCGCGAGAGAGATGTAATGGCGGTGTAACCGCGAGAAAGATGAAATGGCGGTGTAACCGCGAGAGTGATGTAATGGCGGTGTAACCGCAAGAGAGATGTAATGGCGGTGTAACCGCGAGAGTGATGTAATGGCGGTGT
>NW_020200776.1:112725-114077 GCF_001531365.2 Cynara cardunculus var. scolymus
TGGAAAGGTAATAGCTTATGCTTCCAGACAGTTAAAAGATCATTAAAGACAGTATCCTACTCGTGATATGGAGTTAGCGGCAGTAGTGTTTGCTTTGAAGATATGGAGACATTATTTGTATGGAACGAAGTGCCAAATTTTCACAGATCATAAGAGCTTGCAACATCTATTTCATCAGAAAGATCTGAATATGCGTCAGAGAAGATGGTTGGAATTGGTGAGTGAATATGATTGTGAGATTTTATATCATCCGGGAAAGGCAAACGTAGTGGCTGATGCGCTAAGTCGACAAAGAGAAAAATGGAACTATCAAAGCTACAGTCCTACGAGTTGAGTTCTTACCCAGTATTCAAGAAGAGTTACGAGAATTTCAACATGAGGCAATGAAAGAGAACAAGATCAAACAGGAAAGATTGGGTGGATTAATATCTGATTTGTTGAAAGATGACAGAGAATTTTGGAAATTCCAGAACAGAATTTGGGTACCATATTATGGTGATCTTAGAAAACGTATTTTGGATGAGGCTCATAAGTCACGTTTTGCGATACATCCAGGTACAAATAAAATGTATCGGGATTTGAGGCAACATTATTGGTGGCCATGTATGAAGAAAGATATTGTTAAACATGTTGAACAATGCCTGACATGTCTTCAAGTAAAGATTGAACATCAGCGTCCCTATGGTAAGTTACAATCTTTAGAAATTCTGATTTGGAAGTGGGATCATATTACTATGGATTTCATAACCAAATTGYCGAGAACATCGAAAGGGTATGATGCTATATCGGTGATAGTAGATCGGTTATCTAAATCTGCACACTTCTTACCTATGAAAGAGCCATATTCGATTGAGAGATTGGCAAAGTTATACATTGATGAGATAGTGACACGACATGGTGTTCCTTTATCAATTRTTTMTGATAGAGATAGTCGTTTCACTTCTATGTTTTGGAAGAGTTTTCAGAGAGAAATGGGTTCACAAATTAAGCTAAGTACAGCTTATCATCCTCAGACCGATGGACAAAGTGAGCGCACTATCCAAACTTTAGAAGATATGTTGAGATCCTGTATTATTATTTTGGTGGGTCGTGGGATAGTCATTTGACTTTGGTTGAATTTGCATACAACAATAGCTACCACTCAAGTATTCAGGCARCACCTTTTGAGGTTTTGTATGGACGAAAATGTAGAACTCCTTTGTGCTGGAATGAAATAGGTGAAAAACAGTTAGCTGGGCCTGAGTTAGTTTAGCAAACTGTAGATAAAATTGGAATAATACGGGAACGAATGAAAGCTGCACAAGAAAGACAAAGAAGTTATGCAGATAAACGTTGAAAGCCGATTGAATTTC
>NW_020200776.1:114720-115780 GCF_001531365.2 Cynara cardunculus var. scolymus
GTAAAGGTTCAGTGGCGTTATCATAAAGGACCAGATGCCAACTGGGAATCAGAATCAGAAATGCGAATGAAATATCCCTACCTTTTTGCATAAGTAAAATTTCGGGACGGAATTCTTTTAAGGAGGGAATATTGTAATATTCTGGTTGTTATGTGTGTATGTGTGTAAATTATGTTGGAAATAAAAAAAATTCATTAATTTTAAAATAAAAGGGGGAAGGTCGGCTGGTTGTGCCTACCCACCACCTCTCCTCTTTCTTTCATATATATATATATATATATATATATATAATTTTGTGAAGAAAAGAATATACACACACATACTACTTTTAGAAATTTTTTCTGAAGAATCAAGAGGATTGCACAAAAAGAGGATTTCAAAGGCTTTGAATCTCGATTTCTAAAGGTGAGTGTATTAAGAGCTTTGGATATGAATTGCTTACATACAGTTTAATAAGAGCTTTGGATAACTAAACCGCTCATGCCTTGTCCAGAGTCTTCCTAAACCGGCCAAGAGATGAACGGATATCATCTAAACCGGCCAAGAGGTGACCGGATATCATCTAAACCGGCCAAGAGGTGACCGGATATCATTTAAACCGGCCAAAAGGTGAATCACGTATTGTCCGGTTTAATTTAAACCGGTTAACATTGATAGTGAATTGTTGACTGGATTTGTAATCCGGACAAAGAGGTTGATTTAATTTCAAGTGTTAAGGTTGACCGGACTTGTTATCCGGACAAGATTGACTGGACTTCAAGTCCGGATAAAGAGATAGAAAGTTTTCGAAATATTTTTGAGAGATGTAATGGCGGTGTAACCGCGAGAGTGATGTAATGGCGGTGTAACCGCAAGAGAGATGTAATGGCAGTGTAACCGCGAGAGTGATGTAATGGCGGTGTAACCGCGAGAGAGATGAAATGGCGGTGTAACCGCGAGAGTGATGTAATGGCGGTGTAACCGCGAGAGAGATGAAATGGTGGTGTAACTGCGAGAGAGAAACATAAATATGTTTATGTTTCAGAACAGGTTTGATTCTAAACTGATTGTTTGGAATGTA
>NW_020200776.1:116938-117998 GCF_001531365.2 Cynara cardunculus var. scolymus
TACTTTGCAAGATAAGGGCAAAGGAAAAGTATAAATGATGATAATAGTCTGTTCAAATATGAATTAAAGATACATTTTGTTAGTCCCTGTTTTGTAATAATACTATTTTTAGTATTATGAATATATGCTAATGTAAATTTTATGTATATGGGATTATGAGGGTTGTTACACTATACATGGAAAATGTGAGTTGTTACATAAGTATTGGATAAATATGTGGGTTGTTACAGGCTCTGGTCTTTAGAACAAGAAGCTCTGGTTGTGAATGATGAGATAAAAGAATATGAAAAATGGTTAAGTATGAAAGTGGATATTAAAAAAGAATGAGTCTTTGAGACCAGAGGGACTCTGGTTGCCAAGATTTTGAATCCAGAGGCTCTGGTCTTTAGAACCAGAGGCTCTGGTTGTCAAAGATGATGAAATGAAGGATGAGATGAAATGAATAAGACATGCTTTGAAAGAATCTAAGGATCCAGAGGCTCTGGTCTTTGGAACCAGAGGCTCTTGTGAAAAAGGCACACTTAATAGAAAAAAAATTATTTTAGCGCTTTAGGACCAGAGGGGCTCTGGTTTCAAAGGGGATAGAATAATATTTGAAAGCAAGGAATGGAGTCCAGAGGCTCTGTTCTTTAGAACCAGAGGCTCTGGTTGGAAAAAAATATGAAAGGGAGTTAGAAGGGAAATGGTTAAGACTTGCTTGCAAAGAATCTTAAGACAGAGGCTCTGGTCTTTAGAACCAGAGGCTCTGGTTGTAAAGAGAATAATATATAGCAAGTAAAGGAGGGAACCAGAGGAGCTCTGGTCATTGGAACCAGAGGCTCTGGTTGGTTGAGGAGAAAGAAAAGATGAGAGAATGCAAGAATCCAAGGATTGAGACATTGATATATCAATTTGTTGGAACCAGAGGCGCTGGTATTTATAACTAGAGGCTCTAGGTGGGAGAAAGAAAGGACTTGGTTAAAATTACCAAGTATTTGCTTTGAACCAGAGGGGCTCTGGTTACCAATAGAACTAGAGGGGCTCTGGTTACCAATAGAACCAGAGGGGCTCTGGTTTCAAA
>NW_020200776.1:120068-120396 GCF_001531365.2 Cynara cardunculus var. scolymus
CCAATGAAGGAGTTCCCTTAAGGTATCTAAAGATCCTCTTGACAGCAGAAAGATGCGATTCTTTGGGATTTGCTTGATATCTTGCACAAAGACATGTGTCAAACATAATATCATGTCTACTAGCAGTTAGGTACAGAAGTGATCCAATCATGCCTCTATAGSTTGTGACATCTACAGATTTGCCTGATGGATCAGCAAATAACTTGACTACTGTAGCCATGGGAGTTCTCATTGATGATGAATTAGAGAGAGAGTATTTTTGCAAAAGGTCAGTCACATAGTTTGACTGATTTATGAAGATTCCTTCTGGAACTCGTTTTATTTGAAG
>NW_020200777.1:0-1352 GCF_001531365.2 Cynara cardunculus var. scolymus
TTTTTAATTTCTATGATATTTTTAAATTATATTTTATTAAAAAAAATATTTTTGTTTGCTCAAAACCATATAAATTCGTATTATAATATTGACAGAGACCA
Source organism: Cynara cardunculus var. scolymus (assembly GCF_001531365.2). Lineage (NCBI taxonomy): Eukaryota > Viridiplantae > Streptophyta > Magnoliopsida > Asterales > Asteraceae > Cynara > Cynara cardunculus. Next base: position 102 of record NW_020200777.1, read on the forward strand.
AAAAAATAAAATGAAACATTAAAATCGATATATATCTCACTACATACAAATAACGTAACAAAATTTTAAAATTTTATCTTAAACGAACAAGATTTGAATCAAACATTAATTTACGTTAAAAAGAACTGTATGTAAACTACAATAAACATAAATAGCGGTGTTTATAGTTTGATTTGGACAGTGTAACCCTTTAAATCATAAACTAAACTGCAATGATAGTTTTTGGAATTTTCGAATCAAATGGTTTAGCAGCAATTGACGACATCAGTCAAAACTGAACTTAAAAAGACCGTCTCGTCTGACCGGTTAAGGTCTCTTATGAGCATACTACACAAACATGTCTATATTTGAAATGAAATTTCTATCACTATAACATTATTAAAAATAGCATATCAAATTAAAAAGGGAACGTCTATCTTTAAAATAACATAAAAGGCATTAAGCAAATTGGAAAAAAAAGTTAAACAAGTCGACCAATAATAATTGGAATTTTGAACTAACATTGAGCAAATCGGAGGACGATTTGGAATTTCTAATTTATTTTATTCATTTTTTAAATTAATAGTAATAATTAAATATATTTAAATAAATTAAAATATAAAAATAATATTTGAAGAACAATAAAGTAAAAGTTTAAGAGCATAAAATACAATAACTAAAATTTAAAAAATGAATAAAATGTAAAGAGAGAGTCGTATTTGCTATTTTAAAAAAGAATTAAGTTTTACTTTATGGTTATATTACTAAATTATATGTTTGTTCCATGGGGTGGAGGTGAAACAGGCATATTCCACTTTATTCCACTATGTTTATGTTTATTCCACATAAAAGTTCTGACATACCTGAAATAATAATCCATGTACTATTTTATGAAGAATCGGTATTAAGATTTATCCCTATGTCCAAAAGTTTAAATATAATAAACTAATAAAAAATGACATAAATATCTAAAATATTCAAATTAATTCCCTTTAGTGTCCACTTTTTATGAGTTCGGATTTGTTCCATAGTTTGTTCTTGAATAAAGTTTTCTTTTACCGTTTTAAGAATAAAAAAGCATGTTAAAAGTAAAAAAAAAAACGCACTTTTTTAAAACCGAAATCGTAATTAATTACTCTCATTAATAATTCGTAAAGTGTTTCACAAGTGAATTTAGTTAAATGCATTACTAAACACCTTTAAAATGCTTATATAAAACGAGCCTAGGTAAATTTTAAAGTAGCCTTGAGTTATCTAAGATATCTGGTTTCT
>NW_020200777.1:1867-3429 GCF_001531365.2 Cynara cardunculus var. scolymus
AATAATCAGACACAACGTCTTTTGCTAATCATTATAATTTCAATTGATGTGCAATTTGTTTGGTTGATTTTATCTTCACAAAAACGCATTTTTTATGGGAGAAAAATACAATATCTAGTAAAAACAATAACATACAAAGATGGTGTATATATATAAAAAAACAAAACATCACAAATAACAAAACTCACATCATTTCATAATGAAATCAATATCATTTCATATGGGAACCTTATCAATCATATCTTTCCATAAGGCAAATTGCATGAAAAATAACGTATTTTAATTTGATTCCTATTTTAGGTAACATACTTTCAGAACTTTCATTTTGGTACCTAAGATTTAAAGTTTTAAACATTTAAGTACCCGGGTAACCGGTTGAAGCATTAACTCTGTCTTCTAATAAACCGCAATACATAAAAACTAATTTTAGATTAAGATGTCCATGTCAGCAAATAATACTGAGTTGGATAACACATCACTCGTCACATCAGCATGACAATCGGTTAATACTTCAACCGATTACCCGAGTACTTAAATGTTTAAAATTTTACATCTTAAGTAACAAAATGGAAGTTTTAAAAGTACTTTACCAAAATATGAATCAAGTTAAAGTACGTTATTTTTTCATGCAATTTGCCCCTTATTATATAGCCTTTTTCAAAATCTTTTCCATCCATATCAAAATGAAGACATGGATACCTATCAATTTAGTAGTTGCTTCTTTATGACGATTTAAAATTTACCACCTAACATAAAACACAGGGTCAATCTTATGATTTTTGATGTCCTGTTCGAAACATCCAAAAACACTGAAACTTTTGGGGTTTGTAACAATATTGAACCTAATGTTTCCGGTCAATAAATCTGCACAAAACGTAGACATAGGATAATATAAAAAAAATTTGTTCAATGATTTCCAATTACTAAAACTTCATATAAAAGTGACAACAATATTTTTCAGGAAAACCATTTAAAATGAACGAAAACTATATTTAGCACCATGTTGTCTAGAAACCAGTTAAAATAAATCGAAAAAAATGAGATTGCATAGTGGATAGAGACAAATGGTTGATAAAATCCACCGGGTTTAAATCCCGTCATTTACATATATGAATGTTCCCATTAGAATATTTGCATTAGGGTTGTAAATAGAACGAAACCTGAAATCAACTATTTCAAAAAAAAATTGAAAAATATAAATATGGAAAATAAGCATTTGAATTACCTTCATTGATAAAGCACTTTTCTCATAAATACTTTTTTTTGAGGTATATAATATTTATATATGACAAATAGAACAAATAAACTCACACCTTCCTCACATTTGGTGAGGTTTGAACATTGACCTCCTCGTAAATACTTTGTTACATATTATTATATCTATACTATATTATAAAACATTAGACAACAACTTTTAAAAACCATCTTTTATACATGAATGACTGCTTAATGGTGCATATTATTTAAAATTCAAGATTAGAGTAAATTATGCATAAGTACAACTTATTGAGTTTCATATTGAAATTAGTTTAATTAGCTGTAGATAAATATATAATCAAATA
>NW_020200777.1:3504-5380 GCF_001531365.2 Cynara cardunculus var. scolymus
ATATTATTAAACCAAAAATAAGCTAATTCGTCATTAAACCTAAATTAAATTATTATAAAAAATGAATTAAAGAATTTACACAAAATTGAGAACTTTTATATATTTTTTTAATTTGTATGATATTTTTAAACTTATATTTTATTAAAAAAACATTATTGCTTGCTCAAAACCATATGAATTCGCGTTATAACATCGACATAGACCAAAAAAATAAAATGAAACATTTAAATCGATATATATCTCGCTATTTTTCCCAAGATTTGAATCAAACATTAATTTACGTTAAAAAGAACTGCATATATACTACAATAAACTTAAATAGCGGTGTTTACAGTTTGATTTGGACAGTTTAACCCCTTAAATCATAAACTAAACTGCAATGACAGTTTTTGGAATTTTCAAATCAATTGGTTTAGCAGCAAATGACGACATCAGTCAAAACTGAACTTAAAAAGGCCGTCTCGTCTGACCGGTTAAGGTCTCTTATGGGCGTACTACACAAACATGTCGTCTATATTTGAAATGAAATTTCTATCACTATAACATTATTAAAAATAGCATATCATCAAAAAAGAAACGTCTATCTTTAAAATAAAATAAAAGCCATTAAGCAAAATTGGAAAAGAAAAAAAAAAGAAGTTAAACAAGTCAACCAATAATAATTGGAATTTTAGACAAACATTGAGGAAGTCAGATGACGATTTGGATTTTTATTTGATTTTTGACAAGTTTCGTAATTTTGCCAATTTAGTGAAAACGACCAATTGATAAATGAAAACTAGAACATAAAGTCTTGGACGAACTTCTTTAATTGGGTTATAAAAGTTGAGCTACTACATGAAAACTAAACACGAATAATACATGTGTACTTTTGTCCGTCGGTTCGATCCAAACTGCTAATAAAACGTTCAGACCGTTGATTAAACTAGACCGAGCAGTTTGCCTATTTTTCAGATTAGACCGGATAGCTAGACCGTTTAAACAACTAAAACAGTCCAATTTGTCTTGGTTCGACTAGTTTGAACGGTAAGTGATGTTGAACAAGCGATGGTTTGTTGTTCGGTTTTAGAGGATGCTTTCATTCTTATATATGCCTTGAAGAACAACCCATATGAGATACACAAATTTGGAAAATAAAACCATTTTAAACGGTTATTTTTATTATTAATAATATTTAAATTAATTATATAAATTAATTAAAATATAAAAATCGTATAAAAATAATATTTGAAGAATAATAAAGTAAAAGTTTAAAGAGTATAAAATACAATAACTAAAATTTAAAAATTGAATAAAATGTAAAGAGAGAGACGTATTTGTTGTTCTAAAAAAGAATTAAGTTTAACTTTGAGGTTATATTAGTAATTATATGTTTGTTCCATAGGGTAGAGGTGAAACATGCATAGTCCAYTTTATTCCACTATGTTCATGTTTGTTCCACATAAAAGTTCTGACAAACCTGAAATAATAATCCATGTACTACTGTATAAAGTATCAATATTAAGATTTATCACTATGTCCAAAGTTTAAATATAATAAATTAAAAAAAAATGACATAAATATCTAAAATATTCAAATTAATTCCCTTTAGTGTCCACTTTTTATGAGTTCGGACTTATTCCATAATTTGTTCTTGAATAAAGTTTTCTTTTACCGTTTTAAGATAAAAAAAACATGTTAAAAGACGAATTATCTCGTCTAATATTATTAAAAGAAAAAAAAACGCACTCTTTTTAAAACAGAAATAGCGATTAATTACTCTCATTAATAGTTAGTAGAGAGTTTCACAAGTAGATTTATTTCCTTTTAAAAAAGTGAATTTACTTAAATGCATTACAAAACATCTTTTAAAATGCTTATAAATAACGAGCCTAGG
>NW_020200777.1:5692-8259 GCF_001531365.2 Cynara cardunculus var. scolymus
TTACCTCTATACAGAAGAGGGAAGGACCATCCCCAGGTGCGGGACACATCGTACGGCCAGATTTACTTACCTCTATACAGAAGAACTCAGGACCGGCACCAGGCGAAGGCCACAACGTAGGGCCAAATTTACATGGTTAAGGCTAAATCCACATTCTCCTATCAGTTATGCTTATATATGGTTTTTTTTTTGCGCAATAAAGAACCAATAATCAGACACAACGTCTTTTGCTAATCATTATAATTTCAATTGATGTGCAATTTGTTTGGTTTATTTTATCTTCACAAAAACGTATTTTTTATGAGAGAAATATACAATAACATACAAAGATGGTGTATATATAAAAAAAACAAAACATCACAAATAAGAAAACTCACATAATTTCATAATGAAATCAATATCATTTCATATCAGAACCTTATCAGTCATATCTTTCTATAAGTCAAATTGCATGAAAAATAACGTACTTTAACTTGATTCCTATTTTAGGTGACGTATTTTCAGAACTTTCATTTTGGTACCTAAGATTTAAAGTTTTAAACATTTAAGTACCTACTTAATCGGTTGAAGCATTAACTTCTTCTTCTAATAAACCGCAATACATAAAAACTAATTTTAGATTAAGATGTCCATGTTAGAAAATAATACTGAGTTAGATACCACATCACTCGTCACATCAGCATGGCAATCGGTTATCGCTTCAACCGGTTACCCGAGTACTTAAATGTTTAAAACTTTACATGTTAAGTATCAAAATGGAAGTTTGAAAGTACGTTTCCAAAATAGAAATCAAGTTAAAGTACGTTACTTTTTCATACAATTTTTCCTTTTCTACTTCGCCTTTATGAAAATCTTATCCATCCATATCAAAATGAAGACATGGATACCTATCAATTTAGTAGTTGCTTCTTTGTGACGATTTAAAATTTACCACCTAAAAATAAAACAAAGGGTCAGTCTTATGATTTTTGATGTTAATGTGAAACATCCAAAAACACTGAAACTTTTGGAGTTTGGAACAATATTGAACATAATGTTACCAATCAATAGATCTACACAAAACGTAGACGTAGGATAATATAAAAAAAAAATTGTTCAATGATTTCCAATTACTAAAACTTCAACAATATTTTTCAAGAAAACCATTTAAAATGAATAAAAAAACTATATTTAGCACCATGTTGTCAAGAAACAGTTAAAATAAATCGAAAAAAAATGAGATTGGATAGTGGATAGAGACAAATGGTTGATAAAATCAACCCGGTTTAAATCCCGTCATTTACATATATGAATGTGCCCATTACAAGATTTGCATCAGGGCTGTAAACGGAACGAAGCCTGAAATCAACTATTTCAAAAAAATATAAATATGGAAAATAAGCATTTGAATTACCTTCACTGATAAGCACTTTTCTCATAAATACTTTTTTTTTGAAGTATATAATATTTATATACGGCAAATACAACAAATAAACTCACACACCGTCCTTACATTTGATGAGGTTTGAACACTGACCTCCTCGTAAATACTTTGTTACATATTATTATATCTATACTATATTATAAAACATTTGATTAAACAACTAAAATGGTCCAACTAGACTTGGTTTGACTAGTTTGAACGGTAAGTGATGTTGAACAAGCCATGGTTTGTTGTTAGGTTTTAGAGGATACGTTCATTCTTATATATACCTTGAACAAGCATATGAGATACACTAAATTTAGAAAATAAAACCATTTTAAACGGTTATTTTTATTATTAAATATATTTAAATAAATTAAAATATAAAAATCGTATAAAAATAATATTTGAAGAACAATAAAGTAAAAGTTTAAAGAGCATAAAATACAATAACTAATATTTTTAAATGAATAAAATATAAAAAGAGAGACGTATTTGCTATTTTAAAAATGAATTAAGTTTTACTTTGTGGTTATATTACTAAATTATATGTTTGTTCCAAGGGGTGGAGGTGAAACGGGCATATTCCACTTTATTTCACTATGTTCATGTTTATTCCACATAAAAGTTCTGACATACCTGAAATAATAATCCATGTACTATTTTATGAAGTATCGGTATTCCCAAAGTTTAAATATAATAAACTAATAAAAAATGACATAAATATCTAAAATATTCAAATTAATTCCCTTTAGTGTCCACTTTTTATGAGTTCGGATTTGTTCCACAGTTTGTTCTTCAATAAAGTTTTCTTTTATCGTTTTAAGAATAAAAAAATATGTTAAAAGACAGATTATCTCGTCTAATATTATCAAAAGTAAAAAAAACGCATTTTTTAAAACAGAAATAGTAATTAATTACTCTCATTAACAATTCGTAAAGAGTTTCACAAGTGACTTTAATTAAATGCATTACTAAACACCTTTAAAATGCTTATAAATAACGAGCCTAGGTAAATTTTAAAGCATCCTTGAGTTATCTAAGATACCTGGTTTCTTGTTTCCTACCTCAAGATGACCATGGTAAATGTTTTCTTACTTCTTGTACTTGTAGTACACAAGGACGTGCATTTGATCGAGGCCTCGAGAGTGCAAATTAGGCACCC
>NW_020200777.1:9459-11555 GCF_001531365.2 Cynara cardunculus var. scolymus
TATCAAAATCTTATCCATCCATATCAAAATGAAGACATGGATACCTATCAATTTAGTAGTTGCTTCTTTGTGACGATTTAAAATTTACCACCTAACGTAAAACACAGGGTCAGCCTTATGATTTTTGATCTCTTGTGCAAAACATCCAAAAACACTGAAACCTTTGTGGTTTGTAACAATATTGAACATAATGTTACCAATCAATAAATACAAAGTGACAACAATATTTTTCAAGAAAACCATTTAAAATGAACGAAAACTATATTTAGCACCATGTTGTCAAGAAACCAGTTAAAATAAATCGAAAACAATGAGATTGCATAGTGGATAGAGACAAATGGTTGATAAAATCAACCCGGTTTAAATCCCGTCATTTACATATATGAATGTGCCCATTACAAGATTTGCATCAGTGTTGTAAACCAAACGAAGCCTGAAATCAATTATTTCAAAAAAATATAAATATGGAAAATAAGCATTTGAATTACCTTAATTGATAAGCACTTTTCTCATAATTTTTTTTTTTGAAGTATATAATATTTATATATGACAAATAGAACAAATAAACTCACACCTTCCTCACATTTGGTGAGGTTTGAACATTGACATCCTCGTAAATACTTTGTTACATATTATTATATCTATACTATATTATAAAACATTAGACAACAACTTTTAAAAACCATATTTTATACATGAATGACTGCTTAATGGTGCATATTATTTAAAATTCAAGATTAAAGTAAATTATGCATAAGTACAACTTATTGAACTTCATATTGGAATTAGTTTAATTAGCTGTAGATAAATATATAATCAAATACAACATAAAATTCTCATTTAAAACATATGTAAAATATAATCAGGATAATTATTTAATTCTAAAAGAATACTTAGTTATTATCTATATAAAAATTATATTATTAAACCAAAAATAAACTAATTCGTCATTAAACCTAAATTAAATTATAATAAAAAAATGAATTAAAGAATTTACACAAAAAATGAGAACTTTTATATATCTTTTTATTTCTTTGATATTTTCAAACTTATATTTTATTAAAAAAACATTATTGATTGCTCAAAACCATATAAATTTGCGTTATAACATCGACATAGACCAAAAAAATAAAATGAAACATTAAAATCGATATATATCTCGCTACATACGAATAACGTAACAAAATTTATAAATTTTTATCTTAAACGAACAAGATTTGAATCAAACATTAATTTACGTTAAAAAGAACTGCATATATACTTCAATAAACTTAAATAGCGGTGTTTACAGTTTGATTTGGACAGTGTAACCCCTTAAATCATAAACTAAACTGCAATGATAGTTTTTTGGAATTTTCGAATCAAACGGTTTAGCAGCAAGTGACGACATCAGTCAAAACTGAACTTAAAAAGGCCGTCTCGTCTGACCGGTTAAGGTCTCTTATGGGCATACTACACAAATATTGAGGAAGTCATATGACAATTTGGATTTTTATTTGATTTTTGACAAGTTTCGTAATTTTGCCAATTTAGTGAAAACGACCAATTGATAAATGAAAACTAGAACATAAAATCTTGGACGAACTTCTTTAATTGGGTTATAAAAGTTGAGCTACTACATGAAAACTAAACACGAATAATACATGTGTACTTTTGTCGGTTGGTTCGATCCAAACTGCTAATAAAACGTTTAGACCGTAGATTAAACAAGACAAAGCAGTTTGCCTATTTTTCATATCAGACCGGATAGCTAGACCGTTTAAACAACTAAAACAGTCCAATTAAACTTGGTTCGACTTGTTTGAACGGTAAGTGATGTTGAACAAGCGATGGCTTGTTGTTCGGTTTTAGAGGATGCTTTCATTCTTATATATGCCTTGAAGAACAACCATATGAGATACACAAATTTAGAAAATAAAACCATATTAAACGGTTATTTTTATTATTAAATATATTTAATTAAATTAAAATAAATTATAAAAATTAATTAAAATATAAATTATTTTAGTAATATTTAATATAAATAAACTGATATCTATATTATATTATAAAATATTTAACAAAAACCCTTAAAACCATTTTTTTATGCATGAAGT
>NW_020200777.1:12050-12405 GCF_001531365.2 Cynara cardunculus var. scolymus
AAATTTTAAAGCAGCCTTGAGTTATCTAAGATATCTGGTTTCTTGCTCCCTACCTCAATCATGAAGATGATCATGGTAAATGTTTTCTTATTTCTTGTACTTGTAGTACACAAGGACGTACATTTGATCGAAGCCTCGAGAGTGCAAATTAGGCACCCTCAAGCTGTTCCTAAAGCTTCCTTCAAAGACGAGGGGCACGACGTAGAGTCGAATTTACTTAACTTTATACAAAAGAACTCGGGACCGGCCCCAGGCGAGGGACAAGACATAGGGCCAGATTTACTTACCTCTATACAGAAAAAGGAAGGACCATCCCCAGGTGCGGGACACATCGTAGGGCCAGATTTACTTACCT
>NW_020200777.1:13125-16200 GCF_001531365.2 Cynara cardunculus var. scolymus
CCAGGTGCGGGACACATCGTAGGGCCAGATTTACTTACCTCTATACAGAAGAACTCAGGACCGGCCCCAGGCGAAGGCCACAACGTAGGTCCAAATTTACATGGTTAAGGCTAAATCGACAGTCTCCCATCAGTTATGCTTATATAAGGTTTTTTTGCACAATAAAGAAAACAAAATCAGAGACAACGTCTTTTGCTAATCATTATAATTTCAATTGATGTGCAATTTGTTTGGTTGATTTTATCTTCAGAAAAACGCATTTTTATGGGAGAAAAATACAATATCTAGTAAAAACAATAACATACATAGATGGTGTATATATATGAAAAACAAAACATCACAAATAACAAAACTCACATCATTTCATAATGAAATCAATATCATTTCATATCGGAACCTTATCAACCATATCTTTCTATAAGTCAAACTGCATGAAAAATAACGTAATTTAACTTGAATTCTATTTTAGGTAACGTATTTTCAGAACTTTCATTTTGGTACCTAAGATTTAAAGTTTTAAACATTTAAGCACCCTTTTAACCGGTTGAAGCATTAACTCTTTCTTCTAATGAACCGCAATACATAAAAACTAATTTTAGATTAAGATGTCCATGTCAGCAAATAATACAGAGTTGGATATCACATCATTTGTCACATCAGCATGGCAATCGGTTAATACTTCAACCGGTTACCCGAGTACTTAAATATTTAAAACTTTACATCTTAAGTACTAAAATGAAAGTTTTGATAGAAATCAAGTTAAAGTACGTTACTTTTCATGCAATTTGCCCCTTTCTATATCGCCTTTATCAAAATCCTATCCATCCATATCAAAATGAAGACATGGATCCCTATCAATTTAGTAGTTGCTTCTTTGTGACGATTTAAAATTCACCACCAAACGTAAACACAGGGTCAGTCTTATGATTTTTGATGTCCTGTGCGAAACATCCAAAAATACTGAAACTTTAGGGGTTTGTAACAATATTGAACATAATGTTACCAATCAATAAATCTACACAAAATGTAGACGTTGGATAATATAAAAAAATTTGTTCAATGATTTCCAATTAGTAAAACTTCATATAAATACAAAGTGACAACAATATTTTTCAAGAAAACCATTTAAGATGAATAAAAAAACTATATTTAGCACCATGTTGTCAAGAAACAGTTTAACCCCCTAAATCATATACCAAACTGCAAGGATAGTTTTGGGATTTTCGAATCAAATGGTTTAGCAACATGTGACAACATCAGTTAAAACTGAACATAAAAAGTCGTCTTGTCTGACCGGTTAAGGTGTCTTATGGGCATAAAACTACACAAACATGACATCTATATTTGAAATGAAATTTTTATCAATATAATATTATTAAAAAAATAATATATCAAATAAAAAAAGAAAAGTCTATCTCTAAAATAAAAAAGTAAAACAAGTTCACTAATAATAATTGGAATTTTGGATAAACATTGAGCAAGTCGAAGGACGATTTGGATTTTTTTATTTGATTTTTGACAGGTTTCGTAATTTTGCCAATTTAGTGAATTCGGCCAATTGATAAATGAAAACTAGAATATAATGTCTTAGACGAACTTGTTTAATTGGGTTATAAAAGTTGAGCTACTACATGAAAACAAACATGAGTAATACTTGTGTACTTTTGTCGGTTGGTTCGATCCAAACTGCTAAGAAAATGTTCAAATCATAGATTAAACTAGACCAAACACTTTACCTATTTTTTAGATTAGACCGGATAGCTAGACCGTTCAAACAACTAAAAACGGTTCAGTTTAACTTGATTCGATTGGTTTGAACGGTAATTGATCTTGAACAAGCCATGGTTTGTTGTTCGGTTTTAGAGGATACGTTCAATCTTATATATGCCTTGAAGAACAATCATATGAGACACACAAATTAGAAAATAAAACCATTTCAAAAGGTTATATTTATTATTTAATAATATTTAAATAAATTATATAAACTAATCAAAATATATAAATCGTATAAAAATAATATCTTGAGAATAATAAAGTAAAATTTTAAAAAGTATAAAATACATTAACTAAAATTTAAAAAATAATAACTAAAATTTAAAAAATTTGTTGTTTTAAAAAAGAATTAGGTTTTATTTTGAGGTTATATTAATAAATTATATGTTTGTTCCACCTTGTTCCATGGAGTGAGGATGAAACACGCATATTCCACTTTGTTCCACTATGTTCGTGTTTGTTACACATAAAAGTGTCAAACCTGAAACAATAATCAATGTCCTATTGTATGAAATATCGGTATTAAGATTTATTCCTATGCCCAAATATAATAAATTAATAAAAAATGACATAAATATCTAAAATATTCAAATAAATTCCCTTTAATTTCCACTTTCTATGAGTTCGGACTTGTTCTACAGTTTGTTCTTGAATAAAGTTTTCTTTTACTATTTTAAGAATAACAAAGCATGTTACAAAACAGATTGTCTCGTATAATATTATCAAAAGTAAAAAAAACGCACTTTTTTAAAACAGAAATAATAATTAATTACTCTCATTAATAGTTAGAATAGAGTTTCAAAAGTGAATTTATTTCCTTTTAGAAAAAGTGAATTTATTTAAATGCATTACTAAACACCTTTTAAAATGCTTATAAATAACGAGCCTAGGTAAATTTTAAAGCATCCTGGAGTTATCTAAGATACCTGGTTTCTTGTTTCCTACCTCAATTATGAAGATGACCATGGTAAATGTTTTCTTACTTCTTGTACTTGTAGTACACAAGGACGTGCATTTGATCGAGGCCTCGAGAGTGCAAATTAGAAACCCTCAAGTTGTTCCTAAAGCTTCCTTCAAAGATGAGGGGCACGACGTAGAGTCGAATTTACTTAACCTTATACAAAAGAACTCGGGACCGGCCCCAGGCGAGGGACACGACATAGGGCCAGATTTACTTACCTCTATACAGAAGAAGGAAGGACCATCCCCAGGTGCAGGACACATCGTAGGGCCAAATTTACTTACCTCTATACGGAAGAGGGAAGGACCATCCCCAGGTGTCGGACACATCGTAGGGCCAGA
>NW_020200777.1:16816-20421 GCF_001531365.2 Cynara cardunculus var. scolymus
ATAATCAGACACAACGTCTTTTGCTAATCATTATAATTTCAATTGATGTGCAATTTGTTTGGTTGATTTTATCTTCACAAAAACGCATTTTTTATGGGAGAAAAATACAATATCTAGTAAAAACAATAACATACAAAGATGGTGTATATATAAAAAAACAAAACATCACAAATAAGAAAAATCACATAATTTCATAATGAAATCAATATCATTTCATATCAGAACCTTATCAGTCATATCTTTCTATAAGTCAAATTGCATGAAAAATAAGGTAATTTAACTTGATTCCTATTTTAGGTGACGTATTTTTAGAACTTTCATTTTGGTACCTAAGATTTAAAGTTTTAAACATTTAAGTACCTGCTTAATCGGTTGAAGCATTAACTCGTTCTTCTAATAAACCGCAATACATAAAAACTAATTTTAGATTAAGATGTCCATGTTAGCAAATAATACTGAGTTAGATACCACATCACTCGTCACATCAGCATGGCAATCGGTTATCGCTTCAACCGGTTACCCGAGTACTTAAATGTTTAAAACTTTACATCTTAAGTATCAAAATGAAAGTTTTGAAAGTACGTTACCAAAATAGAAATCAAGTTAAAGTACGTTACTTTTTCATACAATTTTTCCCTTTCTATATCGCCTTTATCAAAATCTTATCCATCCATATCAAAATGAAGACATGGATACCTATCAATTTAGTAGTTGCTTCTTTGTGACGATTTAAAATTTACCACCTAAAATAAAACAAAGGGTCAGTCTTATGATTTTTGATGTTAGKGTGAAACATCGAAAAACACTAAAATTTTTGGGGTTTGTAACAATATTGAACATAATGTACCAATCAATAGATCTACACAAAACGTAGACGTAGGATAATATAAAAAAAAAAATTGTTCAATGATTTCCAATTACTAAAACTTCTACAGTATTTTTCAAGAAAATCATTTAAAATAAATAAAAAACTATATTTAGCACCATGTTGTCAAGAAACAGTCAAAATAAATCGAAAAAAATGAGATTGGATAGTGGATAGAGACAAATGGTTGATAAAATCAACCCGATTTAAATCCCGTCATTTACATATATAAATGTGCCCATTAGAAGATTTGCATCAGTGTTGTAAACGGAACGAAGCCTGAAATTAACTATTTCAAAAAAATATATAAATATGAAAAATAAGCATTTGAATTACCTTCACTGATAAGCACTTTTCTCATAAATACTTTTTTTTTAAGTATATAATATTTATATACGACAAATAGAACAAATAAACTCACACACCGTCCTTACATTTGGTGAGGTTTGAACGCTGACCTCCTCTTAAATACTTTGTTACATATTATTATATCTATACTATATTATAAAATATTTGACAAAAACTTTTAAAAACCATCTTTTATATATGAAGTATTGTTTATTGGTGCATAGTACTTAAAATTCAAGATTACAACTAAATTATACATAAGTACAACTTATTAAGCTCCATATTGGAATTAGTGTAATTAACTGTAGATAAATATATAATCAAATACAAGATAAAATTCTCATTTTAAATATATCTAAAATATAATTACAATAATTATTTAATTTTAACAGAATACTTAGTTATTATCTATATAAAAATTATATTATTAAACCAAAAATAAATTACTTCGTCATTAAGCCTAAATTAAATTATAATAAAAAATTGAACAAAGAATTTACACAAAAAATGAGACTTTTATATAATTTTTTAATTTCTATGATATTTTTAAATTTATATTTTATGAAAAAAACATTTTTGTTTGCTCAAAACCATATAAATTCGTATTATAATATTGACAGAGACCAAAAAAATAAAATGAAACATTAAAATCGATATATATCTCGCTACATACAAATAACGTAACAAAATTTTAAATTTTTATCTAAAACGAACAAGATTTGAATCAAACATTAATTTACGTTAAAAAGAACTGTATATATACTACAATAAACTTAAATAGCATATCAAATTAAAAAGGGAACGTCTATCTTTAAAATAAAATAAAAGGCATTAAGCAAATTGGAAAAAATGTTAAACAAGTCGACCAATAATAATTGGAATTTTGAACTAACACTGAGCAAGTCGGAGGACGATTTGGAATTTCTAATTTATTTTTGACAGGTTTCGTAATTTTTTCAATTTATTGAACACGACCAATTGATAAATGAAAACTAAAACATAAAGTCTTGGACAAACTTCTTTAATTGGGTTATGAAAGTTGAGCTACTACATGAAAACTAAACACGAATAATACCTGCGTACTTTTGTCGGGCGGTTCGATCCAAACTGCTAATAAAATGTTCAAACCGTAGATTAAACTAGACCGAGCAGTTTGCCTATTTTTCAGATCAGACCGGATAACTAGACCGTTCAAACAACTAAAATGGTCCAACTAGACTTGGTTCGACTAGTTTGAACGGTAAGTGATGTTGAACAAGCGATGGTTTGTTGTTCGGTTTTAGAGGACACGTTCATTCTTATATATGACTTGAACAACGATATGAGATACACTAAATTTAGAAAATAAAACCATTTTAAACGGTTATTTTTATTATTAAATAAATTAAAATATAAAAATCATTTAAAAATAATATTTGAAAAACAATAAAGTAAAAGTTTAAAGAGCATAAAATACAATAACTAAAATTTAAAAAATGAATAAAATGTAAAGAGAGAGACGTATTTGCTATTTTAAAAAAGAATTAAGTTTTACTTTATGGTTATATTACTAAATTATATGTTTGTTCCATGGGGTGGAGGTGAAACAGACATATTCCACTTTATTCCACTATGTTTATGTTTATTCCACATAAAAGTTCTGACATACCTGAAATAACAATCCATGTACTATTTTATGAAGTATCGGTATTAAGATTTATCCCTATGTCCAAAGTTTAAATATAATAAACTAATAAAAAAATGACATAAATATCTAAAATAGTCAAATTAATTCCCTTTAGTGTCCACTTTTTATGAGTTCGGATTTGTTCCATAGTTTGTTCTTGAATAAAGTTTTCTTTTACCGTTTTAAAAAAAAGCATGTTAAAAGACAGATTATCTCGTCTAATATTACCAAAAGTAAAAAAAACGCACTTTTTTAAAACAGAAATGGTAATTAATTACTCTCATTAATAATTCGTAAAGAGTTTCACAAGTGAATTTAATTAAATGCATTACTAAACACCTTTAAAATGCTTATATAAAACGAGCCTAGGTAAATTTTAAAGTAGCCTTGAGTTAYCTAAGATATCTGGTTTCTTGTTTCCAACCTCAATTATGAAGATGACCATGGTAAATGTTTTCTTACTTCTGGTACTTGTAGTACACAAGGACGTGCATTTGATCGAGGCCTCGAGAGTGAAAATTAGGCACCCTCAAGTTGTTCCTAAAGCTTCCTTCAAAGACGAGGGGCACGACGTAGAGTCGAATTTACTTAACTTTATACAAAAGAACTCGGGACCGGCCCCAGGCGAAGGACACGACATAGGGCCAATTTTACTTACCTCTATAGAGAAGAGGGAAGGACCATCCCCAGGTGCGGGACACATCGTAGGGCCAGATTTACTTACCT